>NW_023007515.1:0-538 GCF_900245975.1 Drosophila guanche | reverse complement strand
AATTTAAAATTTGTCCTTACATATGGTATGGGGAAAATACCTAGATGGCAATGTCTGATACTTTATATGGTTTGATATGTATATAATTGTTACTATATACGAATAATATTGAAGTGTTTGTGTGTTTCTTGTATTAAAATACGAGAACAAATGACTGTTAAGGGGCGCTCCCTATTGTAGGCACCTGATTTGCGGAAGCAGTGGCAAAAAACCTTTATAGGGAGTGGTGTCGTGCTTGGTATATTTCTTGTATTAAAATACGAGAACAAATGACTGTTAAGGGGCGCTCCCTATTGTAGGCACCTGATTTGCGGAAGCCGTGGCAAAAAACCTTTATAAGGAGTGGTGTCGTGCTTGGTATATTTCATATGATGAACAATTTAAAATTTGTCCTTACATATGGTATGGGGAAAATACCTAGATGGCAATGTCTGATACTTTATATGGTTTGATATGTATATAATTGTTAGTATATACGAATAATATTGAAGTGTTTGTGTGTGTTTTTTGTATTAAAAAACGAGAACAAATGACTGTT
>NW_023007514.1:0-538 GCF_900245975.1 Drosophila guanche | reverse complement strand
ATTTTTGCATTTCAAAGCTTTACCCAGACGGTAGGCCAAAACCACACAGAGTTTGGATCCATTTTATAGCAGTATCAATCAACTTTTCAGATAATCAAAGTTTTTTGCAACCCGATCTAAGATACTTAAGTTATGTGGAAAAACAAACCGCAACCTTTGAAGAAACCTTAAACTAAAAATTACATCCCTAATAAGTTCCGACTTTTAAACCCGACTTTTCCGAGTTTTTAAAGTAAAAATATCGAAAAAAAATTCGGACTCTCTTCTTTACCCAGACGGTAAGCCAAAACCACACAGTTTGGATCCATTTTATAGCAGTATCAAACAACTTTTCAGATTATCAAAGTTTTTTACAACGAAAATTAAGATACTTAAGTTATGTAAGAAAACAAACCGCAACCTCTGAAAAAACCTTAAACTTCAAATTACTTCCTTAATAAGTTCTTAAAAAACAAGTTCTGCCATAGAAAATAAACCCGAGTTTTCAAAGTCAAAATTTCGTACAAAATACATCACAAAAATCAACATTTTTGCATTT
>NW_023007513.1:0-538 GCF_900245975.1 Drosophila guanche | reverse complement strand
AGATTTTTATTGTCGAAATATTGACTTTAAAAACTCGGGAACATTAGGGTTTATTTTCTATGGCAGAACTTTTTTTTAGGAACTTATTAAAGATGTAATTTTTCGTTTAAGGTTTTTTCAGAGGTTGCGGTCTGTTTTTAACACATAACTTAAGTATCTTAGATCTGGTTGCAAAAAACTTTGATTATCTGAAAAGTTTATTGAAACTGCTATAAAATGGATCCAAACTCTGTGTGGTTTTGGCCTACCGTCTAGGTTAAGTTTTGAAATGCAAAAATGTTGATTGTTGTGAGATTTTTATTGTCGAAATATTGACTTTAAAAACTCGGGAACAGTCGGGCTTATTTTCTATGGCAGAACTTTTTTTTAGGAACTTATTAAAGATGTAATTTTTAGTTTAAAGTTTTTTTAGAAGTAGCGGTTTGTTTTTTCACATAACTTAAGTATCTTAGATCTGGTTGCAAAAAACTTTGATTATCTAAAAGTTGATTGATACTGATAAAAAATTGATCCAAACTGTGTGTGGTTTTGGCCTACC
>NW_023007512.1:0-538 GCF_900245975.1 Drosophila guanche | reverse complement strand
TAAGTTATGTGAAAAAACAAACCGCACCTCTGAAAAAAAATTAAACTTAAAATTACAAAATTGCTAGCTCTTAAAAAACAAGATCTGCCATAGAAAATAAAAGCGACTTTTCAAGTAATCAAAGTTTTTTACAACCAAAATTAAGATACTTAATTTATGTAAAAAAAAAAACCGCAACCTCTGAAAAAACATGAAACTTAAAATTACTTCCTTAATAAGTTCTTAAAAAACAAGTTATGCCATAGAAAATAAACCCGACTTTTCCCGAGTTTTTAAAGTCAAAATTTGGAAAAAAAAATCTCACAACAATCAACAATTTTGCATTACAAAGCTTTACCTAGACGGTAGGCCAAAACCACACAGAGTTTGGATCCATTTTATAGCAGAATCAATCAACTTTTCAGATAATCAAAGTTTTTTACAACCACAATTAAGATACTTAAGTTATGTGAAAAAACAAACCGCAACCTCTGAAAAAACCTTAAACTAAAAATTACAAAATTGCTAGTTCTTAAAAAACAAGATCTGCCATAGAAAA
>NW_023007511.1:0-538 GCF_900245975.1 Drosophila guanche | reverse complement strand
AAAAATTACATCCTTAATAAGTTCCTAAAAAACAAGTTCTGCCATAGAAATTAAACCCGACTTTTCCCGAGTTTTTAAAGTAAAAATATCGAAAAAAAAATCTCACATCAATCAACATTTTTGCATTTCAAAGCTTTTCCGAGACGGTAGCCCAAAACCACAAAAAGTTTGGATCTATTTAATAGCAATATCAATCAACTTTTCAGATAATCAAGGGTTTTTACAACCAAAATTAAGATACTTAAGTTATGTGAAAAAAAACAAACCACAACCTCTGAAAAAACCTTAAACTAAAAATTACAAAATTACTAGTTCTTAAAAAACAAGTTCTGCCATAGAAAAAAAAAACCGACTTTTCCCGAGTTTTTAAAATAAAAATTTCGAAAAAAAAATCTCACAACAATCAACATTTTTGTATTTCAAAGCTTTTCCGAGACCGTAGGCCAAAACCACAAACAGTTTGGATCCAAATAATAGCAGTATCAATCAACTTTTCAGATAATTAAAGTTTTTTACAACCAAAATTAAGATATTTAAC
>NW_023007510.1:0-538 GCF_900245975.1 Drosophila guanche | reverse complement strand
CATTTTAAAGCTTTACCCAGACGGTAGGCCAAAACCACACAGAGTTTGGATCCATTTTATAGCAGAATCAATCAACTTTTCAGATAATCAAAGTTTTTTACAACCAAAATTAAGATACTTAAGTTATGTGAAAAACCAACCGCAACATCTGAAAAAACCTTAAACTAAAAATTACTTCCTTAATAAGTTCATAAAAAACAAGTTCTACCAAAGAAAATAAACCCAACTTTTCCCGAGTTTTTAAAGTAAAAATATCGGAAAAAAAAATCTCACATCAATTAACATTTTTGCATTTCAAAGGCTTATCCAGACGGTAGGCCAAAACCACTCAGTTTGGAGCATTTTATAGCAGTATCAATCAACTTTTCAGATAATCAAAGTTTTTTACAAACAAAATTAAGATACTTAAGTTATGTGAAAAAACGAACCACAACCTCTGAAAAAACCTTAAACTTAAAATTACTTTCTTAATAACTTCTTAAAAAACAAGTTCTGCCATAGAAAAAAAAACCCGAGTTTTTAAAGTCAAAATTTCGTA
>NW_023007509.1:0-538 GCF_900245975.1 Drosophila guanche | reverse complement strand
AGAACTAGTAATTTTGTAATTTTTAGGTTAAGGTTTTTTCAGAGGTTGTGGTTTGTTTTTTTACATAACTTAAGTATCTTAATTTTGGTTGTAAAAAACTTTGATTATCTGAAAAGTTGATTGATACTGCTATAAAGTGGATCCAAACTCTGTGTGGTTTTGGCCTACCGTCTCGGAAAAGCTTTGAAATGCAAAAATGTGGATTGTTGTGAGATTTTTTTTTTCGAAATTTTGACTTTAAAAACTTGGGAAAAGTTGGTTTTATTTTCTATGGCAGAACTTGTTTTTTAAGAACTAGCAATTTTGTAATTTTTAGTTTAAGGTTTTTTCAGATGTTGTGGTTCGTTTTTTCACATAACTTGAGTATCTTAATTTTGGATGTAAAAAACTTTGATTATCTGAAAAGTTGATTGATACTGCTTTTAAATGGATCCAAACTGTTTGTGGTTTTGGCCTACGGTCTCGGAAAAGCTTTGAGATGCAAAAATGTTGATTGTTGTGAGATTTTTTTTTTCGAAATTTTGACTTTAAAAACTCG
>NW_023007508.1:0-538 GCF_900245975.1 Drosophila guanche | reverse complement strand
GCAGAACTTGTTTTTTAGGAACTTATTAAGGATGTAATTTTTAGTTTAAGGTTTTTTCAGAGGTTGCGGTTTGTTTTTTCACATAACTTAAGTATCTTAATTTTGGTTGTAAAAAACGTTGATTATCTGAAAAGTTGATTGATACTGCTATAAAATGGATTCAAACTGTGTGGTTTTGGCCTACCGTCTCGGAAAAGCTTTGAAATGCAAAAATGTGGATTGTTGTGAGATTTTTTTTTTTGAAATTTTGACTTTAAAAACTCGGGAAAAGTTTGTTTTATTTTCTATGGCAGAACTTGTTTTTTAAGAACTAGTAACTTTGTAATTTTTAGTTTAAGGTTTTTTCAGAGGTTGTGGTTTGTTTTTTTACATAACTTAAGTATCTTAATTTTGGTTGTAAAAAACTTTGATTATCTGAAAAGTTGATTGATACTGCTATAAAATGGATCCAAACTGTGTGGTATTGGCCTACCGTCTGGGTAAAACTTTGAAATGCAAAAATGTTGATTGACGTGAGATTTTTTTTTTTCGATATTTT
>NW_023007507.1:0-538 GCF_900245975.1 Drosophila guanche | reverse complement strand
CAGATCTAAGATACTTAAGTTATGTAAAAAAACAAACCGCAACCTCTGAAAAAACCTTAAACTAAAAATTACAAAATTGCTAGTTCCTAAAAAACAAGTTCTGCCATAGAAAATAAACCCGACTTTTCCCGAGTTCTTAAAGTCAAAATTTGTAAAAAAAAAATCTCACAACAATCAACATTTTTGCATTTTAAAGCTTAACCCAGACGGTAGGCCAAAACCACACGGAGTTTGGATCCATTTTATAGCAGTAGCAATCAACTTTTCAGATAATCGAAGTTTTTTACGTCCAAAATTAAGATACTTAAGTTATGTGAAAAAACAAAGCGCAACCTCTGAAAAAACCTTAAACTTAAAATTACTTACTTACCTAGTTCTTAAAAAACAAGTTCTGCCATAGAAAATAAACCCGACTTTTCCCGAGTTTTTAAAGTAAAAATATCGAGAAAAAAAAATCTCACATCAATCAACATTTTTGCATTTTAAAGCTTAACCCAGACGGTAGGCCAAAACCACAAACAGTTTGGATCCATTTTAT
>NW_023007506.1:0-538 GCF_900245975.1 Drosophila guanche | reverse complement strand
CATCAATCAACATTTTTGCATTTCAAAGCTTTACCCAGACGGTAGGCCAAAACAACAAACAGTTTGGATCCATTTTATAGCAGTATCAATCAACTTTTCAGATAATCAAAGTTTTTTACAACCAAAATTAAGATACTTAAGTTATGTGAAAAACCAAACCGCAACCTCTGAAAAAACCTTAAACTTAAAATTACTTTCTTAATAAGTTCTTACAAAACAAGTTCTGCCATAGAAAATAAACCCGAGTTTTTAAAGTCAAAATTTCGTCCAAATACCTCACAAAAATGAACATTTTTGCATTTTAAAGCTTTACCGAGACGGTAGGACAAAACCACAAATAGTTTGGATCCAGTTTATGACAGAATCAATCAACTTTTCAGATAATCAAAGTTTTTTGCAACCAGATCTAAGATAGTTAAGTTATGTAAAAAATTAAACCGCAACCTCTGAAAAAACCTTAAACTAAAAATTATAACCTTAATAAGTTCCTATAAAACAAGTTCTGCCATAGAAAATAAACCCGACTTTTCCCGAGTTT
>NW_023007505.1:0-538 GCF_900245975.1 Drosophila guanche | reverse complement strand
AAAAATCTCACAACAATCCACATTTTTGCATTTCAAAGCTTTTCCGAGACGGTAGGCCAAAACCACACAGAGTTTGGATCCATTTTATAGCAGAATCAATCAACTTTTCAGATAATCAAAGTTTTTTTGCAACCAGATCTAAGATACTTATGTTATGAATCCTTATCCTTAAACTAAAAATTACTTCCTTAATAAGTTCCTAAAAAACAAGTTCTGCCAAAGAAAATAAACCCGACTTCTCCCGAATTTTTAAAGTAAAAATATCGGAAAAAAAAATCTCACAACAATCAACATTTTTGCATTTCAAAGGCTTATCCAGACGGTAGGCCAAAACCACTCAGTTTGGATCCATTTTATAGCAGTATCAATCAACTTTTCAGATAATCAAAGTTTTTTACAACCACAGTTAAGATACTTAAGTTATGTGAAAAAACAAACCGAAACCTCTGAAAAAAACTTAAACTAAAAATTACAAAATTGCTAGTTCTTAAAAAACAAGTTCTGCCATAGAAAATAAAACCAACTTTTCCCGAGTTTT
>NW_023007504.1:0-538 GCF_900245975.1 Drosophila guanche | reverse complement strand
AGAACTTGTTTATAAGAACTAGCAATTTTGTAGTTTTTAGTTTAAGGTTTTATCAGAGGTTGCGGTTTGTTTTTTCACATGTCTTAAGTATCTTAATTTTGGTTGTAAAAAACTTTGATTATCTGAATAGTTGATTGATACTGCTATAAAATGGATCCAAACTCTGTGTGGTTTTGGCCTACCGTCTCGGAAAAGCTTTGAAATTCAAAAATGTGGATTGTTGTGAGATTTTTTTTTTCCAAATTTTGACTTTAAAAACTCGGGAAAAGTCGGGTTTTTTTTCTATGGCAGAACTTGTTTTTTAAGAACTTATTAAGGAAGTAATTTTTACTTTAAGGGTTTTTCAGAGGTTGCGGTTTGTTTTCTCAAATAACTTAAGTATCTTAATTTTGGTTGTAAAAAACTTTGATTATCTGAAAAGTTGATTGATACTGCTATAAAATGGATCCAAACTCTGTGTGGTTTTGGCCTACCGTCTGGGTAAAGCTTTGAAATGCAAAAATGTGGATTGTTGTGAGATTTTTTTTTTCGAAATTTT
>NW_023007503.1:0-538 GCF_900245975.1 Drosophila guanche | reverse complement strand
TATTAAGGATGTAATTTTTATTTTAAGGTTTTTTCAGAGGTAGCGATTTGTTTTTTCACATAACTTAAGTATCCTAATTTTGGTTGTAAAAATTTTGATTATCTGAAAAGTTTATTGATACTGCTATAAAATGGATCCAAAATCTGTGTGGTTTTGGCCTACCGTCTGGGCAAAGCTTTGAAATGCAAAAACGTTGATTTTTGTGAGATTTTTTGTTTTCGAAATTTTTACTTTAAAATCTCGGGAAAAGTCGCTTTTATTTTCTATGGCAGATCTTGTTTTTTAGAACTAGCAATTTTGTAATTTTAAGTTTCAGGTTTTTTCTGAGGTTGCGGTTTGTTTTTCACATAACTTAAGTATCTTAATTTTGGTTGTACAAATCTTTGATTATCTGAAAAGTTGATTGAAACTGCTATAAAATGGATCCAAACTCTGTGTGGTTTTGGCCTACCGTCTGGGTAAAGCTTTATAATGCAAAATTGTTGATTGTTGTGAGATTTTTTTTTCCAAATTTTGACTTTAAAAACTCGGGAAAAGT
>NW_023007502.1:0-538 GCF_900245975.1 Drosophila guanche | reverse complement strand
TCAAAATTTCGAAAAAAAAATCTCACAACAATCCACATTTTTGCATTTCAAAGCTTTTCCGAGACGGTATGCCAAAACCACTCATAGTTTGGATCCATTTAATAGCAGTATCAATCAACTTTTCAGATAATCAAAGTTTTTTACAACCAAAATTAAGATACTTAAGTTATGTGAAAAAACGAACCGCAACCTCTGAAAAAACCTTAAACTAAAAATTACAAAATTGCTAGTTCTTAAAAAACAAGTTCTGCTATAGAAAATAAAACCAACTTTTCCCAAGTTTTTAAAATCAAAATTTCGAAAAAAAAAAATCTCACAACAATCAACATTTTTGCATTTCAAAGCTTTTCCGAGACCGTAGGCCAAAACCACAAACAGTTTGGATCCATTTAATAGCAGTATCAATCAACTTTTCAGATAATCAAAGTTTTTTACAACCAAAATTAAGATACTTAAGTTATGTAAAAAAACAAACCACAACCTCTGAAAGAACCTTAACCTAAAAATTACAAAATGACTAGTTCTTAAAAAACAAGTT
>NW_023007501.1:0-538 GCF_900245975.1 Drosophila guanche | reverse complement strand
CGATATTTTTACTTTAAAAACTCGGGAAAAGTCGGGTTTATTTTCTATGGCAGAACTTGTTTTTTAGGAACTTATTAAGGATGTAATTTTTAGTTTAAGGTTTTTTCAGAGGTTGCGGTTTGTTTTTTCACATAACTTAAGAATCTGAATTTTGGTTGTAAATAATTTTGATTATCTGAAAAGTTGATTGATACTGCTGTAAAATGGATCCAAACTGTGTGGTATTGGCCTACCGTCTGGGTAAAGCTTTGAAATGCAAAAATGTTGATTGATGTGAGATTTTTTTTTCGATATTTTTACTTTAAAAACTCGGGAAAAGTCGGGTTTATTGTCTATGGAAGAACTTGTTTTTTAGGAACTTATTAAGGATGTAATTTTTAGTTTAAGGTTTTTACAGAGGTTGTGGTTTGTTTTTTCACATAACTTAAGTATCTTAATTTTGGTTGTAAAAAACTTTGATTATCTGAAAAGTTGATTGATACTTCTTTAAAATGGATCCAAACTGTGTGTGGTTTTGGCCTACCGTCTGGGTGAAGCT
>NW_023007500.1:0-538 GCF_900245975.1 Drosophila guanche | reverse complement strand
GTAAAAAAACAATCCGCAGCCTCTGAAAAAACCTTAAACTAAAAATTACATCCTTAATAAGTTCCTAAAAAACAAGTTCTGCCATAGAAAATAAACCCGACTTTTCCCGAGTTTTTAAAGTAAAAATATCGAAAAATAAAATCTCACATCAATCAACATTTTTGCATTTCAAAGCTTAACCCAGACGGTAGGCCAAAACCACACGGAGTTTGGATCCATTTTATAGCAGTAGCAATCAACTTTTCAGATAATCAAAGTTTTTTACAACCAAAATTAAGATACTTAAGTTATGTGAAAAAACAAAGCGCAACATCTGAAAAAACCTTAAACTTAAAATTCCTTACTTACCTAGTTCTTAAAAAACAAGTTCTGCCATAGAAAATAAACCCGACTTTTCCCGAGTTTTTAAAGTCAAAATTTCGTACAATATACCTCACAAAAATCAACATTTTTGCATTTCAAAGCTTTACCCAGACGGTAGGGCAAAACCACACAGAGTTTGGATCCATTTTATAGCAGAATCAATCAACTTTTCTGA
>NW_023007499.1:0-538 GCF_900245975.1 Drosophila guanche | reverse complement strand
GAACAACAAAAGCTGCAGGACAGTGTGGGTTTAGCCACTGCTAATTAATTTATTCTTTCTGGCTATAATAATGATCCAATCGGATCCCAATTTATTGATCTGATAGATATGGCCATTCCCTACAGAATGGCGTTCTTAGTTTTCTTTTATCTTTAAAATTGTAGATTTGGGAGGGTTTCGCCCTTTTGCGGGGGCGGAAGGGGGCGGGGCACATTTTTTAAATACACTTGTAACAGTGTGAGCATACAGAAGTCTGGATGCAAAATTTGGTGGCTCTTGCTTTTATAGTCTCTGAGATTCAGGTGCTCAACAAGACGGACGGACAGACGGACGGACAGACGGACGGACAGACAGACAGGGCTCAATCGACTAAGGTATTGATGGTGATCAATAATATATACACTTTATGGGGTCGGAAACGATTCCTTCTGTGTGTTACATATATTAATTTTGTGCACAAATACAATATACCCTATTTACTCTTCGAGTACCGGGTATAAAACAAATATAAGCTGCGGGAGGAGGGGGGGGGGGGGGG
>NW_023007498.1:0-538 GCF_900245975.1 Drosophila guanche | reverse complement strand
ATTCTGCTATAAAATGGATCCAAACTCTGTGTGGGTTTGGCCTACCGTCTCGGTAAAGCTTTAAAATGCAAAAATGTTCATTTTTGTGAGAACTTGTTTTTTAGGAACTTATTAAGAAAGTAATTTTAAGTTTAAGGTTTTTTCAGAGGTTGCGGTTTGTTTTTTCACATAAGTTAAATATCTTAATTTTGGTTCTAAAAAACTTTAATTATCTGAAAAGTTGATTGATACTGCTATTAAATGGATCCAAACTGTTGGTTGTTTTGGCCTACGGTCTCGGAAAAGCTTTGAAATGCAAAAATGTTGATTGTTGTGAGATTTTTTTTTTTCGAAATTTTTATTTTAAAAACTCGGGAAAAGTCGGTTTTATTTTCTATGGCAGAACTTGTTTTTTAAGAACTAGTAATTTTGTAATTTTTAGTTTAGGGTTTTTTCAGAGGTTGTGGTTTGTTTTTTTCACATAACTTAAGTATCTTAATTTTGGTTGTAAAAACCCTTGATTATCTGAAAAGTTGATTGATACTGCTATTAAATGGAT
>NW_023007497.1:0-538 GCF_900245975.1 Drosophila guanche | reverse complement strand
TGCAAAAAACTTTGATTTTCTGAAAAGTTGATTGATACTGCTAAAAAATTGATCCAAACTGTGTGTGGTTTTGGTCTACCGTCTGGGAAAAGCTTTGATATGCAAAAATGTTGATTTTTGTGAGGTATTTTTAACGAAATTTTGACTTTAAAAACTCGGGAACAGTCGGGTTTATTTTCTATGGCAGACCTTTTTTTATGAACTTATTAAAGATGTAATTTTTAGTTTAAAGTTTTTTTAGAAGTAGCGGTTTGTTTTTTCACATAACTTAAGTATCTTAGATCTGGTTGCAAAAAAACTTTGATTATCTGAAAAGTTGATTGATACAGCTAAAAAATGGATCCAAACTGTGTGTGGTTTTCGCCTACCGTCTGGGTAAAGCTTTGAAATGCAAAAATGTTGATTTTTGTGAGGTATTTTTCACGACATTTTGACTTTACAAATTCGGGTACAGTCGGGTTTATTTTCTATGGCGGAACTTTTCTTTTAAGAATTTTCAAAGTTTGTTTTTTTTTTGTTTAAGGTTTTTTCAGAGGTT
>NW_023007496.1:0-538 GCF_900245975.1 Drosophila guanche | reverse complement strand
TCCAGTCTGAACAAGTCTCAACTAATCTCGAGAGAATAAAGGTCATTCATCTTCGCTACTAGGTATAGAACCAATTTACTCAGAACTATCGTTCCTAGTATCCTGATGAAATGATATAATGAAGTCTACTGTGATCTTCTTCTATGCAATATATCCACTGGTCTGGGTCCGACAATGATCAGATTCCCAGCGGCTCCGAGCTGGATATATAACACAAAACTGAACTACTTTAAAATTTGGATCAATATTGGGTTGCGGAAGGGATTGGGGAAGGTCATTGGGGAAAACGGACCATTCGGGCCCCACGTTGGGCGCCATTTATTATGTAACGGACACGGGAAGTGTCGTCTCGTCAGCACTCTCTGTCTACTAAAAGTTTGCCGGCCAGGCTCAGGGAAAATGGGGTGGGTGGTGTGCTGCGAAAACGAACTCCGTCACCTAACAAAATCGTAGACAGATTTACGGGAACTGGGATCGGAATTACAAACCCGGACGGAACTTAAGGTCCACTACCTACTGTGAAGAGCAAGGTGGATGT
>NW_023007495.1:0-538 GCF_900245975.1 Drosophila guanche | reverse complement strand
TTTTTTTTTTTCGAAATTTTGACTTTAAAAACTTGGGAAAAGTTGGTTTTATTTTCTATGGCAGAACTTGTTTTTTAAGAACTAGCAATTTTGTAATTTTTAGTTTAAAGTTTTTTCAGAGGTTGCGGTTCGTTTTTTCACATAACTTAAGTATCTTAATTTTGGATGTAAAAAACTTTGATTATCTGAAAAGTTGATTTATACTGCTATTAAATGGATCCAAACTGTTTGTGGTTTTGGCCTACGGTCTCGGAAAAGCTTTGAAATGCAAAAATGTTGATTGTTGTGAGATTTTTTTTTTCGAAATTTTGACTTTAAAAACTCGGGAAAAGTCGGTTTTATTTTCTATGGCAGAACTTGTTTTTTAAGAACTAGTAATTTTGTAATTTTTAGTTTAAGGTTTTTTCAGATGTTGTGGTTTGTTTTTTCACATAACTTAAGTATCTTAATTTTGGTTGTAAAAAACTTTGATTATCTGAAAAGTTGATTGATACTGCTATTAAATGGATCCAAACTTTTTGTGGGTTTGGCCTACCGT
>NW_023007494.1:0-538 GCF_900245975.1 Drosophila guanche | reverse complement strand
ACTTCTCCCGAGTTTTTAAAGTGAAAATTTCGAAAAAAAATTCACAACAATCCACATTTTTGCATTTCAAAGCTTTTCCGAAACGGTAGGCCAAAACCACACAGAGTTTGGATCCATTTTATAGCAGTATCAATCAACTTTTCAGATAATCAAAGTTTTTTGCAACCAGATCTAAGATACTTAAGGTTTTTAAAAAAACAAACCGCAACCTCTGAAAAAACCTTAAACTAAAAATTACATCCTTAATAAGTTCCTAAAAAACAAGTTCTGCAATAGGAAATAAACCCGACTTTTCCCGAGTTTTTACAGTAAAAATATCGAAAAAAAAAATCTCACATCAATCAACATTTTTGCATTTCAAAGCTTTACCCAGACGGTAGGCCAAAACCACACAGAGTTTGGATCCATTTTATAGCAGAATCAATCAACTTTTCTGATAGTCAAAGTTTTTTTGCAACCAGATCTTAGATATTTAAGTTATGTGAAAAAACAAACCGCAACCTCTGAAAAAACCTTAAACTAAAAATTACAAAATTGC
>NW_023007493.1:0-538 GCF_900245975.1 Drosophila guanche | reverse complement strand
CATAGAAAATAAACCCGACTTTTCCAGAGTTTTTAAAGTAAAAAATTCGAAGAAAAAAAATCTCACAACAATCATCATTTTTGCATTTCAAAGCTTTACCCAGACGGTAGGCCAAAACCACACACAGTTTGGATCCACTTCATAGCAGCATCAAACAACTTTTAAGATAATCAAAGTTTTTTGCAACCAGATCTAAGATACTTATGCTATGTGAAAAAACAAATCGCTACCTCTGAAAAAACCTTAAACAAAAAATTACATCTTTAATAAGTTTCCCGAGTTTTCAAAGTCAAAATTTTAACAATAAAATACTCACAACAATCAACCTTTTTGCATTTTAAAGCTTTACCCAGACGGTAGGTCAAAACCACACACAGTTTGGATCCACTTATAGCAGTATCATTCAACTTTTCAGATAATCAAAGTTTTTTGCAACCAGATCTAAGATACTTAAGTTATGTGAAAAAACAACCCGCAATATCTGAAAAAACATTAAACTAAAAATTACATCCTTAATAAGTTCTTAAAAAACCAGGTT
>NW_023007492.1:0-538 GCF_900245975.1 Drosophila guanche | reverse complement strand
GGCCAAACCCACACAGAGTTTGGATCCATTTTATAGCAGAATCAATCAACTTTTCAGATAATCAAAGTTTTTTACAACCAAAATTAAGATACTTAAGTTATGTGAAAAACCAACCGCAACATCTGAAAAAACCTTAAACTAAAAATTACAAAATTACAAATTCTTAAAAAACAAGTTCTGCCATAGAAAATAAAACCGACTTTACCCGAGTTTTTAAAGTCAAAATTTCGAGAAAAAAAAATCTCACAAAAATCAACATTTTTGCATTTCAAAGCTTTTCCGAGACGGTAGGCCAAACCCACACAGAGTTTGGATCCATTTTATAACAGAATCAATCAACTTTTCAGATAATCAAAGTTTTTTACAACCAAAATTAAGATACTTTAGTTATGTGAAAAACCAACCGCAACATCTGAAAAAACCTTAAACTAAAAATTACAAAATTACAAGTTCTTAAAAAACAAGTTCTGCCATAGAAAATAAAACCGACTTTTCCCGAGTTTTTAAAGGCAAAATTTCGAGAAAAAAAAATCTCACA
>NW_023007491.1:0-538 GCF_900245975.1 Drosophila guanche | reverse complement strand
TACAACCAATATTAAGATACCTAAGTAATGTGAAAAAACAAAGCGGCAACCTCTGAAAAAACCTTAAACTAAAAATAACAAAATTGACATTTCTTAAAAAACAAGTTCTGCCATAGAAAATAAAACCGACTTTTCCCGAGTTTTTAAAGTCAAAATCTCGAAAAAAAAAAATCTCACAACAATCCAAATTTTTGCATTTCAAAGCTTTTCCGAGATGGTAGGCCAAAAACACACAGAGTTTGGATCCATTTTATATATCCATCAACTTTTCAGATAATCAAAGGTCTTTACAACCAGATCTAAAATACTTAAGCACAATCAATCAACTTTTCAGATAACCAAAGTTTTTTGCAACCAGATCTTAGATACTTAAGTTATGTGAAAAAAACAAACCGCAACCTCTGAAAAAACATTAAACAAAAAATTACAAAATTGTTAGTTCTTAAAAAACAAGTTCTGGCATAGAAAATAAACCCGACTTTTCCCAAGTTTTTAAAGTCAAAATTTCGAAAACAAAAAATCTCACAACAATCAAAAT
>NW_023007490.1:0-538 GCF_900245975.1 Drosophila guanche | reverse complement strand
ACAAGTTCTGCCATAGAAAATAAAGCCGACTTTTTCCGAGTTTTTAAAGTAAAAATTTCGAAAACAAAAAATCTCACAACAATAAACATTTTTGCATTTCAAAGCTTTACCCAGACGGTAGGCCAAAACCACACAGAGCAGTATCAATCAACTTTTCAGATAATCAAAGTTTTTTACAACCAAAATTAAGATACTTAAGTTATTTGAGAAAACAAACCGCAACCTCTGAAAAAACCTTAAACTGAAAATTACTTCCTTAATAAGTTCTTAAAAAACAAGTTCTGCCATAGAAAATAAAGTCGACTTTTCCCGAGTTTTTAAAGTAAAAATTTCGAAAACAAAAAATCTCACTACAATCAACATTTTTGCATTTCAAAACTTTACCCAGACGGTAGGCCAAAACCACACAGAGTTTGGATCCATTTTATAGCAGAATCAATCAACTATTCAGATAATCAAAGTTTTTTACAACCAACACTAAGATACTTAAGATATGTAAAAAAACAAACCGCAACCTCTGAAAAAACCTTAAACTAAA
>NW_023007489.1:0-538 GCF_900245975.1 Drosophila guanche | reverse complement strand
GAGTGGGTCGTTTAAAGTCAGCAGAGGCAGAGGCCGAGTGAAGCAGAGTGTGAATGAGAGAAAGTGAAAAGAACAACAAAAGCTGCAGGACAGTGCGGGTTTAGCCACTGCTAATTAATTTCTTCTTTCTGGCTATAATAATGATCCAATCGGATCCCAATTTATTTATCTGATAGATATGACCATTCCCTACAGAATGGCGTTTTTAGTTTTCTTTTATCTTTAAAATTTTAGATTTGGGAGGTTTTCGCCCTTTTGCGGGGGCGGAATGGGGCGGGGCACATTTTTTAAATACACTTGTAACAGTGTGAGCATACAGAAGTATGGATGCATAATTTTGTGGCTCTAGCTTTTATAGTCTCTGTGATTCAGGTGCTCAACAAGACGGACGGACAGACGGACGGACAGACGGACGGACAGACGGACAGACAGACAGGGCTCAATCGACTCGGCTATTGATGGTGATCAAGAATATATACACTTTATGGGGTCGGAAACGATTCCTTCTGTGTGTTACATACATTAACTTTGTGCACAA
>NW_023007488.1:0-539 GCF_900245975.1 Drosophila guanche | reverse complement strand
AAGTAATTTTAAGTTTAAGGTTTTTTCAGAGGTTGCGGTTTGTTTTTTTACATAACTTAAGTATCTTAATTTTGGTTGTAAAAAACTTTGATTATCTGAAAAGTTGATTGATACTGCTATAATATGGATCCAAACTCTGTGTGGTTTTGGCCTACCGTCTGGGTAAAGCTTTGAAATGCAAACATGTTGATTGATGTGAGATTTTTTTTTTCGAAATTTTGACTTTAAAAACTCGGGAAAAGTTGGTTTTATTTTCTATGGCAGAACTTGTTTTTTTAAGAACTAGCTATTTTGTAATTTTTAGTTTCAGGTTTTTTTAGAGGTTGCGGTTCGTTTTTTCACATAACTTAAGTATCTTAATTTTGGTTGTAAAAAACCTTGGATTATCTGAAAAGTTGATTGATACTGCTATAAAATGGATCCAAACTGTGTGGTTTTGGCCTACCGTCTGGGTAAAGCTTTGAAATGCAAAAATGTTGATTGATGTGAGATTTTTTTTTTCGAAATTTTGACTTTAAAAACTCGGGAAAAGTTGGTTT
>NW_023007487.1:0-539 GCF_900245975.1 Drosophila guanche | reverse complement strand
TGAAATTTTTTTTTCGATATTTTTACTTTAAAAAATCGGGAAAAGTCGGGTTTATTTTCTATGGCAGAACTTGTTTTTTAGGAACTTATTAAGGATGTAATTTTTAGTTTAAGGTTTTTTCAGAGGTTGCGGTTTGTTTTTTTACATAACTTAAGTATCTTAGATCTGGTTGCAAAAAACTTTGATTATCTGAAAAGTTGATTGATACTGCTATAAAATGGAAATAAACTCTGTGTGGTTTTGGCCTACCGTCTGGGTTAAGCTTTGAAATGCAAAAATGTTGATTTTTGTGAGGTATTTTGTACGCAATTTTGACTTTAAAAACTTGGGAAAAGTCGGTTTTATTTTCTATGGCAGAACTTGTTTTTTAAGAACTTATTAAGGAAGTTATTTTAAGTTTAAGGTTTTTTCAGAGGTTGCGGTTTGTTTTTTCACATAACTTAAGTATCTTAATTTTGGTTGTAAAAACTTTGATTATCTGAAAAGTTGATTGATACTGCTGTAAAATGGATCCAAACTTTTTGTTTTTTTGGCCTACC
>NW_023007486.1:0-539 GCF_900245975.1 Drosophila guanche | reverse complement strand
ATACTTAAGTTATGTGAAAAAACAAACCGCAACCTCTGAAAAACCCTTAAGCTAAAAATTACATCCTTAATAAGTTCTTAAAAAACTAGTTCTGCCATAGAAAATAAACCCGACTTTTCCCGAGTTTTTAAAGTCAAAATTTCGATTAAATAAAATCTCACAACAATCAACATTTTAGCATTTCAAAGCTTTTCCAAGATGGTAGACCAAAACCACACAGAGTTTGCATCCATTTTATAGCAGTATCAATCAACTTTTCAGATAATCAAAGTTTTCTACAACAAACATTAAGATACTTAAGTTATGTGGAAAAACAAACCCCAACCTCTGAAAAAACCTGAAACTAAAAATTACATCCTTAATAAGTTCTTAAAAAACAAGTTCTGCCATAGAAAATAAACCCGACTTTTCCCGAGTTTTTAAAGTCAAAATTTCGATAAAATAAAATCTCACAACAATCAACATTTTAGCATTTCAAAGCTTTTCCAAGACGGTAGACCAAAACCACACACAGTTTGGATCCACTTCATAGCAGCATC
>NW_023007485.1:0-539 GCF_900245975.1 Drosophila guanche | reverse complement strand
ACCCGACTTTTCCCGAGTTTTTAAAGTAAAAATATCGAAAAAAAAAATCTCACATCAATCAACATTTTTGCATTTCAAAGCTTTACCCAGACGGTAGGCCAAAACCACAAACAGTTTGGATCCATTTTATAGCAGTATCAATCAACTTTTCAGATAATCAAAGTTTTTTACAACCAAAATTAAGATACCTTAGTTATGTAAAAAAACAAACCGCAACCTCTGAAAAAACCTTAAACTTAAAATAACTTCCTTAATAAGTTCTTAAAAAACAAGTTCTGACTTAGAAAATAAACCTGAGTTTTTAAAGTCAAAATTTCGTACAAAATACCTCACAAAAATCAACATTTTTGCATTTTGAAGCTTTACCCAGACGGTAGGCCAAAACCACAAAGAGTTTGGATCCATTTTATAGCAGAATCAATCAACTTTTCTGATAATCAAAGTTTTTTGCAACCAGATCTTAGATACTTAAGTTATGTGAAAAAACAAACCGCAACCTCTGAAAAAAACCTTAAACTAAAAATTACAAAAATGCTAGT
>NW_023007484.1:0-539 GCF_900245975.1 Drosophila guanche | reverse complement strand
TTTCAGATAATCAAAGTTTCTTACATCCAAAATTAAGATACTTAAGTTATGTGAAAAAACGAACCGCAACCTCTGATAAAACCTTAAACTAAAAATTACAAAATTGCTAGTTCTTAAAAAACAAGTTCTGCCATAGAAAATAAAACCAACTTTTCCCAAGTTTTCAAAGTCAAAATTTCGAAAAAAAAAATCTCACAACAATCCACATTTTTGCATTTCAAAGCTTTTCTGAGACGGTAGGCCAAAACCACACAGTTTGGATCCACTTTATAGCAGTATCAATCAACTTTTCAGCTAATCAAAATTTTTTACAACCAAAATTAAGATACTTAAGTTATGTAAAAAAACAAAACACAACCTCTGAAAAAACCTTAAACTAAAAATTACATCCTTAAACAGTTCCTAAAAAACAAGTTCTGCCATAGAAAATAAACCCGACTTTTCCCGAGTTTTTAAAGTAAAAATATCGAAAAAAAAAAATCTCACAACAATCCACATTTTTGCATTTCAAAGCTTTTCGAGACGGTAGGCCAAAATCA
>NW_023007483.1:0-539 GCF_900245975.1 Drosophila guanche | reverse complement strand
CACAAAGTTAATGTATGTAACACACAGAAGGAATCGTTTCCGACTCCATAAAGTGTATATATTCTTGATCACCATCAATAGCCGAGTCGATTGAGCCCTGTCTGTCTGTCCGTCTGTCCGTCCGTCTGTCCGTCCGTCTTGTTGAGCACCTGAATCTCAGAGACTATAAAAGCTAGAGCCACCTAATTTTGCATCCAGACTTCTGTATGCTCACACTGTTACAAGTGTATTTAAAAAATGTGCCCCGCGCCCTTCCGCCCACGCAAAAAGGCGAAAACCTCCCAAATCTACAATTTTAAAGATAGAAAAAAACTAAAAACGCCATTCTGTAGGAATACGCCCCCCCCCTCACGCAGCTTATATTTGTTTTATACCCGGTACTCGAAGAGTAAATAGGGTATATTGTATTTGTGCACAAAGTTAAACTATGTAACACACAGAAGGAATCGTTTCCGACCCCATAAAGCGTATATATTCTTGATCACCATCAATAGCCGAGTCGATTGAGCCCTGTCTGTCCGTCCGTCTGTCCTTCCTTA
>NW_023007482.1:0-539 GCF_900245975.1 Drosophila guanche | reverse complement strand
ATGGAAGAACTTTTCTTTTAAACATTTTCAAAGTTTGTTACTTTTTTGTTTAAGGTTTTTTAGAAGTAGCGGTTTGTTTTTTCACATAATTTAACCATCTTAGACCTGGTTGTAAAGAACTTTGATTACTTTGATTTTTCATATGTTTCGGTTTGTTTTTTCACATAACTTAAGTATCTTAATTTTGGTTGTAAAAAACCTTGATTATCTAAAAAGTTGATTGATACTGCTATTAAATGGATCCAAACTGTTTGTGGTTTTGGCCTATCGTCTCGGAAAAGCTTTGAAATGCAAAAATGTTGACTGTTGTGAGATTTTTTTTCTTCGAAATTTTGACTTTAAAAACTCGGGAAAAGTCGGTTTTATTTTCTATGGCAGAACTTGTTTTTTAAGAACTTGTAATTTTGTAATTTTTAGTTTAAGGCTTTTTCAGATGTTGCGGTTGGTTTTTCACATAACTTAAGTATCTTAATTTTGGTTGTAAAAAACTTTGATTATCTGAAAAGTTGATTGATTCTGCTATAAAATGGATCCAAACT
>NW_023007481.1:0-539 GCF_900245975.1 Drosophila guanche | reverse complement strand
AAAACTAAAACGCCATTCTGTAGGGAATGGTCATATCTATCAGATCAATAAATTGGGATCCGATTGGATCATTATTATAGCCAGAAAGAATAAATTAATTAGCAGTGGCTAAACCCACACTGTCCTGCAGCTTTTGTTGTTCTTTTCACATTCTCTCATTCACACTCTGCTTCACTCGGCCTCTGCCTCTGCCGTCCCTCTGCCGACTTTAAACCACCACCCCCCCCCACCCTTATATTTGTTTTATATCCGGTACTCGAAGAGTAAATAGGGTATATTGTATTTGTGCACAAAGTTAATGTATGTAACACACAGAAGGAATCGTTTCCGACCCCATAAGGTGTATATATTCTTGATCACCATCAATAGCCGAGTCGATTGAGCCCTGTCTGTCTGTCCGTCTGTCCGTCCGTCTGTCCGTCCGTCTGTCCGTCCGTCTTGTTGAGCACCTGAATCTCAGA
This sequence comes from Drosophila guanche, assembly GCF_900245975.1. Classification (NCBI taxonomy): domain Eukaryota; kingdom Metazoa; phylum Arthropoda; class Insecta; order Diptera; family Drosophilidae; genus Drosophila; species Drosophila guanche. The sequence goes on along the minus strand of NW_023007481.1, from coordinate 78 downwards.
GACTATAAAAGCTAGAGCCACCAAATTTTGCATCCAGACTTCTGTATGCTCACACTGTTACAAGTGTATTTAAAAAAT
>NW_023007480.1:0-539 GCF_900245975.1 Drosophila guanche | reverse complement strand
GCAGCTTATATTTGTTTTATACCCGGTACTCGAAGAGTAAATAGGGTATATTGTATTTGTGCACAAAGTTAATGTATGTAAAACACAGAAGGAATCGCTTCCGACCCCATAAAGTGTATATATTCTTGATCACCATCAATAGCCGAGTCGATTGAGCCCTGTCTGTCTGTCCGTCTGTCCGTCCGTCTTGTTAAGCACCTGAATCTCAGAGACCATAAAAGCTAGAGCTACACAAATTTTGCATCCAGACTTCTGTATGCTCACACTGTTACAAGTGTATTTTAAAAAATTTGCCCCGCCCCATTCCGCCTCCGCAAAAGGGCGAAGACCTCCCAAATCTACAATTTTAAAGATAGAAGAAAACTAAAAGCGCCATTCTGTAGGGAATGCTCATATCTATCAGATCAATAAATTTGGATCCGATTTTATCATTGTTATAGCCAGAAAGAAGAAATTAATTAGCAGTGGCTAAACCCACACTGTCCTGCCGCTTTTGTTATTCTTTTTTCTTTCTTTAACAACCAAAACCCCCCCCCCCC
>NW_023007479.1:0-539 GCF_900245975.1 Drosophila guanche | reverse complement strand
TTGGCCTACCGTCTGGGTAAAGCTTTGAAATGCAAACATGTTGATTTTTGTGAGGTATTTTTTACAAAATGTTGACTTTAAAAATTCGGGAAAAGTCGGGCTTATTTTCTATGGAAGAACTTTTCTTTTAAAAATGTTCAAAGTTTGTTACTTTTTTGTTTAAGGTTTTTTATAAGTAGCGGTTTGTTTTTTCACATAACTTAACCATCTTAGACCTGGTTGTAAAGAACTTTGATTACTTTGATTTTTCATAGGTTGCGGTTTGTTTTTTCACATAACTTAAGTATCTTAATTTTGATTGTAAAAAACCTTGATTATCTAAAAAGTTGATTGATACTGCTATTAAATGGATCCAAACTGTTTGTGGTTTTGGCCTACCGTCTCGGAAAAGCTTTGAAATGCAAAAATGTTGATTGATGTGAGATTTTTTTTTCGATATTTTTACTTTAAAAACTCGGGAAAAGTCGGGTTTATTTTCTATGGCAGAACTTGTTTTTTATTAACTTATTAAGGATGTAATTTTTAGTTTAAGGTTTTTT
>NW_023007478.1:0-539 GCF_900245975.1 Drosophila guanche | reverse complement strand
TAAAAAAACAAGTTCTGCCATAGAAAATAAACCCGACTTTTCCCGAGTTTTTAAAGTCAAAAATTCGTAAAAAATACCTCACAAAAATCAACATTTTTGCATTTCAAAGCTTTACCCAGACGGTAGGTCAAAACCACAAACAGTTTGGATCCATTTTATAGCAGTATCAATCAACTTTTCAGATAATCAAGATTTTTTAAAACGAAAATTAAGATACTTAAGTTATGTGAAAAAACAAACCGCAACCTCGGAAAAAACTTTAAACTTAAAATTACTTCCTTAATAAGTTTTTAAAAAAATAAGTTCTGGCGTAGAAAATAAACCCGAGTTTTTAAGGTACAAATTTCGAAAAAAAAAATCTCACAACAATCAACATTTTTGCATTTGAAAGCTTTACCCAGACGGTAGGCCAAAACCACACAGAGTTTGGATCCATTTTATAGCAGTATCAATCAACTTTTCAGATAATCAAAGTTTTTTGCAACCAGATCTAAGATACTTAAGTTATGTGAAAAAACAAACCGCAAACTCTGAAAAAA
>NW_023007477.1:0-539 GCF_900245975.1 Drosophila guanche | reverse complement strand
AAAATGTTGATTGTTGTGAGATTTTTTTTTTTCGAAATTTTGACTTTAAAAACTCGGGAAAAGTCGGTTTTATTTTCTATGGCAGAACTTGTTTTTTAAGAACTAGTAATTTTGTAATTTTTAGTTTAAGGTTTTTTCAGAGGTTGTGGTTTGTTTTTTCACATAACTTAAGTATCTTAACTGTGGTTGTAAAAAATTTTGATTATTTGAAAAGTTGATTGATACTGCTATTAAAAGGATCCAAACTTTTTGTGGTTTTGGCCTACCGTCTCGAAAAGCTTTGAAATGCAAAAATGTTGATTTTTGTGAGATTTTTTTTTCTCGAAATTTTTACTTTAAGAACTCGGGAAAAGTCGGTTTTATTTTCTATGGCAGAACTTGTTTTTTAAGAACTAGTAATTTTGTAATTTTTAGGTTAAGGATTTTTCAGAGGTTGTGGTTTGTTTTTTTACATAACTTAAGTATCTTAATTTTGGTTGTAAAAAACTTTGATTATCTGAAAAGTTGATTGATACTGCTATAAAATGGATCCAAACTCT
>NW_023007476.1:0-539 GCF_900245975.1 Drosophila guanche | reverse complement strand
TTTTCCCGAGTTTTTAAAGTCAAAATTACGAAAAAAAAAATCTCACAACAATCAACATTTTTGCATTTCAAAGCTTTTCCGAGACCGTAGGCCAAAACCACAAACAGTTTGGATCCATTTAATAGCAGTATCAATCAACTTTTCAGATAATCAAAGTTTTTTACAACCTAAATTAAGATACTTAAGTTATGTAAAAAAACAAAACACAACCTCTGAAAAAACCTTAATCTAAAAATTACAAAATTACTAGTTCTTAGAAAACAAGTTCTGCCATAGAAAATAAAACCGACTTTTCCCGAGTTTTTAAAGTCAAAATTTCGAAAAAAAAAAATCTCACAACAATCAACATTTTTGCATTTCAAAGTTTTTCCGAGACCGTAGGCCAAAACCACAAAAAGTTTGGATCCATTTAATAGCAGTATCAATCAACTTTTCAGATAATCAAGGGTTTTTACAACCAAAATTAAGATACTTAAGTTATGTGAAAAAACGAACCGCAACCTCTGAAAAAACCTTAAACTAAAAATTACAAAATTGCT
>NW_023007475.1:0-539 GCF_900245975.1 Drosophila guanche | reverse complement strand
CTTCAACAGCGACTGGAAAGGGAACTGGACGACGCGATGGACGCCGAAATTACTGCTGAAGAAAACCGAGCCCGCACTGATCAACAAGAAGAGGCTCCAGCTGGAAGTTTGGCGGGCGTGCACATGGAGGCCAGAATCTGCAGAGCTCCTAAAAAAAGAAGAAGGGAAATTAATAATGCCGATCAGGGTGGCAAAAACTATGTTTTTCTCTATTCCACAGCTTCCGGAGCCATCCTGGAGCGCACAGAGCGAGGTCGACTCACTAAAGTTCACTCGGCAGCTGGCCAAATCCAGGCAAATCCTCTGGCCTGGGGCATGGAGCGGCTAAATACACCCACTCCCGCACGGACTGGACCAGATCCAATTTCCAATAGCACGAGAGGGCCACTACAACGCCTACAGTGGCCGGCTGTAGGCCTGCTGCTCACTGGTTTTTTGATGTCTTCATGGCAGCTGCAGCAGACAGACGTCAGCACGAGACATCTAATACGGACATCAAAAATCGAACCGAGGATCCAAAGGCGTCGACCAGGGCATCT
>NW_023007474.1:0-539 GCF_900245975.1 Drosophila guanche | reverse complement strand
AAGGATGTAATTTTTATTTTAAGGTTTCTTCAGAGGTTGCGGTTTGTTTTTTCACATAACTTAAGTATCTTAATTTTGGTTGCAAAAAACTTTGATTATCTGAAAAGTTGATTGATACTGCTATAAAATGGATCCAAACTCTGTGTGGTTTTGGCCTACCGTCTGGGCAAAGCTTTGAAATGCAAAAATGTTTATTTTTGTGAGGTATTTTGTACGAAATTTTTACTTTAAAAACTCGGGAAAAGTCGGGTTTTTTTCTATGGCAGAACTTTATTTTTAAGAATTTATTAAGAAAGTAATTTTTTGTTTAAGGTTTTTTCAGAGGTAGCGATTTGTTTTCTCACATAACTTAAGTATCCTAATTTTGGTTGTAAAAACTTTGATTATCTGAAAAGTTTATTGATACTGCTATAAAATGGATCCAAACTCTGTGTGGTTTTGGCCTACCGTCTGGGTAAAGCTTTGAAATGCAAAAATGTTGATTGTTGTGAGATTTTTTTTTTTCGAAATTTTTACTTTAAAAACTCGGGAAAAGTCGG
>NW_023007473.1:0-539 GCF_900245975.1 Drosophila guanche | reverse complement strand
AAGCAGAGTGTAAATGAGAGAATGTGAAAAGAACAACAAAAGCTGTAGGACAGTGTGGGTTTAGGCACTGCTAATTAATTTCTTCTTTCTGGCTATAATAATGATCCAATCGGATCCCAATTTGGTGATCTGATGGATATGGCCATTCCCTACAGAATGGCGTTTTTAGTTTTTTTCTATCTTTAAATTGTGGTGATCTCTTATATATGGCCATTCCCTATAGAATGGCGTTTTTAATTTTCTTTTATCTTTAAAATTGTAGATTTGGGAGGTTTTCGCCCTTTTGTGGGGCGGAAGGGGGCGGGGCACATTTTTTAAATACACTTGTAACAGTGTGAGCATAGAGAAGAGTGGAAGCAAAAGTTGGTGGCTCTAGCTTTTATAGTGTCTGAGATTCAGGTGCTCAACAAGACGGACGGACAGACGGACGGACAGACGGACATACAGACAGGGCTCAATCGACTCGGCTATTGATGGTGATCAATAATATATACACTTTATGGGGTCGTAAACGATTCCTTCTGTGTGTTACATACATT
>NW_023007472.1:0-539 GCF_900245975.1 Drosophila guanche | reverse complement strand
AGTTTTGGACTACCGTCTGGGTAAAGCTTTGAAATGCAAAAATGTTGATTGATGTGAGATTTTTTTTTTTCGATATTTTTACTTTAAAAACTCGGGAAAAGTTGGGTTTATTTTCTATGGAAGAGCTTTTCTTTTAAGAACTTATTAAGGAAGTAATTTTTAGTTTATGGTTTTTTTTAGAGCTTGCGGTTTGTTTTTTTTTCATAAGTTAAGTATCTTAGATCTGGTGCAAAAAAACTTTGATTATCTGAAAAGTTTATTGATTCTGCTATAAAATGGATCCAAACTCTGTGTGGTTTTGGCCTACCGTCTCGGAAAAGCTTTGAAATGCAAAAATGTAGATTGTTGTGAGATTTTTTTTTCGAAGTTTTGACTTTAAAACTCGGGAAAAGTCGGTTTTATTTTCTATGGCAGAATTTGTTTTTTAAGAACTAGTAATTTTGTAATTTTTAGGTTAAGGTTTTTTCAGAGGTTGTGGTTTGTTTTTTTACATAACTTAAGTATCTTAATTTTGGTTGTAAAAAACTTTGATTATCTGA
>NW_023007471.1:0-539 GCF_900245975.1 Drosophila guanche | reverse complement strand
ATCTTTAAAATTGTAGATTTGGGAGGTTTTCGCCCTTTTGCGGGGGCGGAAGGGGGCGGGGCACATTTTTTAAATACACTTGTAACAGTGTGAGCATACAGAAGTCTGGATGCAAAATTTGGTGACTCTAGCTTTTATAGTCTCTGAGATTCAGGTGCTCAACAAGACAGCCGGACAGACGGACGGACAGACGAACAGACAGACAGGGCTCAATCGACTCGGCTATTGATGGTGATCAAGAATATATACACTTTATGGGGTCGGAAACGATTCCTTCTGTGTGTTACATAGTTTAACTTTGTGCACAAATACAATATACCCTATTTACTCTTCGAGTACCGGGTATAAAACAAATATAAGCTGTTGGTGGGGGGGGGGGTATTCCCTACAGAATGGCGTTTTTAGTTTTATTTTATCTTTAAAATTGTAGATTTGGGAGGTTTTCGCCCTTTTGCGTTGGCGGATTGGGGCGGGGCACATTTTTTAAATACACTTGTAACAGTGTGAGCATACAGAAGTCTGGATGCAAACTTTGGTGG
>NW_023007470.1:0-539 GCF_900245975.1 Drosophila guanche | reverse complement strand
AACTAGTAATTTTGTAATTTTTAGGTTAATGTTTTTTCAAAGGTTGTGGTTTGTTTTTTTACATAACTTAAGTATCTTAGATCTGGTTGCAAAAAAACTTTGATTATCTGAAAAGTTTATTGATTCTGCTATAATATGGATCCAAAGTCTGTGTGGTTTTGGCCTACCGTCTCGGAAAAGCTTTGAAATGCAAAAATGTTGATTGTTGTGAGATTTTTTTTTTCGAAATTTTGACTTTGAAAAACTCGGGAAAAGTCGGTTTTATTTTCTATGGCAGAACTTGTTTTTTAAGAACTAGCAATTTTGTAATTTTTAGTTTAAGGTTTTTTCAGAGGTTGCTGTTTGTTTTTTTACATAACTTAAGTATCTTAATTTTGGTTGTAAAAAACTTTGATTATCTGAAAAGTTGATTGATACTGCTATAATATGGATCCAAACTCTGTGTGGTTTTGGCCTACCGTCTGGGTAAAGCCTTGAAATGCAAACATGTTGATTTTTGTGAGGTATTTTTTACAAAATTTTGACTTTAAAAATTCGGG
>NW_023007469.1:0-539 GCF_900245975.1 Drosophila guanche | reverse complement strand
AATTTCTTCTTTCTGGCTATAATAATGATCCAATCGGATCCCAATTTGGTGATCTGATAGATATGGCCATTCCCTACAGAATGGCGTTTTTAGTTTTCTTCTATCTTTAAATTGTGGTGATCTGATAGATACGGCCATTCCCTACAGAATGGCGTTTTTAGTTTTCTTCTATCTTTAAAATTGTAGATTTTGGGAGGTTTTCGCTCTTTTGCGGGGGCGAAAGGGGGCGGGGCACATTTTTTAAATACACTTGTAACAGTGTGAGCACACAGAAGTCTGGATGCAAAGTTTGGTGGCTCTAGCTTTTATAGTCTCTGAGATTGAGGTGCTCAACAAGACGGACGGACAGACGGACGGACAGACGGACAGACAGACAGGGCTCAATCGACTCGGCGATTGATGGTGATCAAGAATATATACACTTTATGGGGTCGGAAACGATTCCTTCTGTTTGTTACATACATTAACTTTGTGCACAAATACAATATACCCTATTTACTCTTCGAGTACCGGGTATAAAACAAATATAAGCTGCGTGA
>NW_023007468.1:0-539 GCF_900245975.1 Drosophila guanche | reverse complement strand
TTTGCAACCAGATCTTAGATACTTAAGTTATGTGAAAAAACAAACCGCAACCTCTGAAAAAACCTTAAACTTAAAATTACTTCCTTAATAAGTTCTTAAAAAACAAGTTCTGGCATAGAAAATAAACCCGACTTTTCCCGAGTTTTTAAAGTCAAAATTTCGAAAACAAAAAATCTCACAACAATCAACATTTTTGCATTTCAAAGCTTTACTCAGACGGTAGGCCAAAACCACACAGAGTTTGGATCAATTTTATAGCAGTATCAATCAACTTTTCAGATAATCAAAGTTTTTTACAACCAAAATTAAGATACTTAAGTTGTGTGAAGAAACAAACCGCAACCTCTGAAAAAACCTTAAACTTAAAATTACTTTCTTAATAAGTTCTTAAAAAACAAATTCTGGCATAGAAAATAAACCCGACTTTTCGCGAGTTTTTAAAGTAAAAATTTCGAAGAAAAAAATATCACAACAATCAACATTTTTGCATTTCAAAGCTTTTCCGAGACGGTAGGCCAAAACCACACAGAGTTTGGATC
>NW_023007467.1:0-539 GCF_900245975.1 Drosophila guanche | reverse complement strand
GTGGTTTAAAGTCGGCAGAGGCAGAGGGACGGCAGAGGCAGAGGCCGAGTGAAGCAGAGTGTGAATGACAGAATGTGAAAGGAACAACAAAAGCTGCAGGACAGTGTGGGTTTAGCCACTGCTAATTAATTTCTTCTTTCTGGCTATAATAATAATCCAATCGGATCCCAATTTGGTGATCTGATAGCTATGGCCATTCCCTACAGAATGGCGTTTTTAGTTTTCTTTTATCTTTAAAATTGTAGATTTGGGAGGCTTTCGCCCTTTTGCGGGGGCGGGTCACATTTTTTAAATACACTTGTAACAGTGTGAGCATACAGAAGTCTGGATGCAAAATTTAGTGGCTCTAGCTTTTATAGTCTCTGAGATTCAGGTGCTCAACAAGACGGACGGACCGACGGACGGACAGACGGACAGACAGACAGGGCTCAATCGACTCGGCTATTGATGGTGATCAGGACAGTGTGGGCTTAGCCACTGCTAATTAATTTCTTCTTTCTGGCTATAATAATGATCCAATCGGATCCCAATTTGGTGAT
>NW_023007466.1:0-539 GCF_900245975.1 Drosophila guanche | reverse complement strand
CCATTTTATAGCAGAATCAATCAACTTTTCAGATAATCAAAATTTTTTTGCAACCAGATCTAAGATACTTATGTTATGAAAAAAAAAACAAACCGCAAGCTCTAAAAAAAACCTTAAACTAAAAATTACTTCCTTAATAAGTTCTTAAAAGAAAAGTTCTTCCATAGAAAATAAACCCGACTTTTCCCGAATTTTTAAAGTAAAAATTTCGAAGAAAAAAAAATCTCACAACAATCAACATTTTTGCATTTCAAAGCTTTTCCGAGACGGTAGGCCAAAACCACAAACAGTTTGGATCCATTTAATAGCAGTATCAATCAACTTTTTAGATAATCAAGGTTTTTTACAACCAAAATTAAGATACTTAAGTTATGTGAAAAAACACACCGCAACCTATGAAAATTCAAAGTAATCAAAGTTCTTTACATCCAAGTCTAAGATGGTTAAGTTATGTGAAAAAACAAACCGCTACTTCTAAAAAACCTTAAACAAAAAAGTAACAAACTTTGAAAATTTTTAAAAGAAAAGTTCTTCCATAG
>NW_023007465.1:0-539 GCF_900245975.1 Drosophila guanche | reverse complement strand
CATTTTATAGCAGAATCAATCAACTTTTCAGATAATCAAAGTTTTTTACAACCAGAATTAAGATACTTAAGTTATGTGAGAAACCAAACCGCAACCTCTGAAAAACCCTTAAACTAAAAATTACTTCCTTAATAAGTTCTTAAAAAACAAGTTCTGCCATAGAAAATAAACCCGACTTTTCCCGAGTTTTTAAAGTAAAAATTTCTAAAACAAAAAAACTCACAACAATCAACATTTTTGCATTTGAAAGCTTTACCCAGACGGTAGGCCAAAACCACACAGAGTTTGGATTCATTTTATAGCAGTATCAATCAACTTTTCAGATAATCAAAGTTTTTTACAACCAAAATTAAGATACTTAAGTTATATGAAAAAACAAACCGCAACCTCTGAAAAAACCTTAAACTAAAAGTTACTTCCTTAATAAGTTCTTAAAAAACTAGTTCTGCCATAGAAAATAAACCCGACTTTTCCCGACAAAAAATCTCACAACAATCAACATTTTTGCATTTCAAAGCTTTACCCAGACGGTAGGCCAA
>NW_023007464.1:0-539 GCF_900245975.1 Drosophila guanche | reverse complement strand
ATTTCAAAGGCTTATCCAGACGGTAGGCCAAAACCACTCAGTTTGGATCCATTTTATAGCAGTATCAATCAACTTTTCAGATAATCAAAGTTTTTTACAAACAAAATTAAGATACTTAAGTTATGTGAAAAAACGAACCACAACCTCTGAAAAAACCTTAAACTTAAAATTACTTTCTTAATAAGTTCTTAAAAAACAAGTTCTGCCATAGAAAAAAAAACCCGAGTTTTTAAAGTCAAAATTTCGTACAAAATACCTCACAAAAATGAACATTTTTGCATTTTAAAGCTTTACCGAGACGGTAGGCCATAACCCCACAGAGTTTGAATCCATTTAATAGCAGTATCAATCAACTTTTCAGATAATCAAAGTTTTTTACATCCAAAATTAATATACTTAAGTTATGTGAAAAAACGATCCACAACCTCTGAAAAAACCTTAAACTTAAAATTACTTTCTTAATAAGTTCTTAAAAAACAAGTTCTGCCATAGAAAAAAAACCCGAGTTTTTAAAGTCAAAATTTCGTACAAAATACCTC
>NW_023007463.1:0-539 GCF_900245975.1 Drosophila guanche | reverse complement strand
AACAAACCGCTACTTCTAAAAAACCTTAAACAAAAAAGTAACAAACTTTGAAAATTTTTAAAAGAAAAGTTCTTCCATAGAAAATAAACCCGACTTTTCCCGAATTTTTAAAGTCAAAATTTTGTAAAAAATACCTCACAAAAATCAACATGTTTGCATTTCAAAGCTTTACCCAGACGGTAGGCTAAAACCACACAGAAGTTGGATCCATATTAAAGCAGTATCAATCAACTTTTCAGATAATCAAAGTTTTTTACAACCAAAATTAAGATACTTAAGTTATGTAAAAAAACAAACCGCAACCTCTGAAAAAACCTTAAACTTAAAATTACTTTCTTATTAAGTTCTTAAAAAACAAGTTCTGCCATAGAAAAAAAACCCGAGTTTTTAAAGTCAAAATTTCGTACAAAATACCTCACAAAAATGAACATTTTTGCATTTTAAAGCTTTACCCAGACGGTAGGCCAAAACCACACAGAGTTTGGATCCATTTTATAGCAGAATCAATCAACTTTTCAGATAATCAAAGTTTTTTACAA
>NW_023007462.1:0-539 GCF_900245975.1 Drosophila guanche | reverse complement strand
AGAACAACAAAAGCTGCAGGACAGTGTGGGTTTAGCCACTGCTAATTAATTTCTTCTTTCTGGCTATAATAATGATCATATCGGATCCCAATTTATTGATCTGATAAATATGGCCATTCCCTATAGAATGGCGTTTTTAGTTTTCTTTTATCTTTAAAATTGTAGATTTGGGAGGTTTTCGCCCTTTTGCGGGGGCGGAAGGGGCGGGGCACATTTTTTAAATACACTTGTAACAGTGTGAGCTTACAGAAGTCCGGATGCAAAATTTGGTGGCTCTAGCTTTTATAGTCTCTGAGATTCAGGTGCTCAACAAGACGGACAGACAGACGGACAGACGGACGGACAGACGGAAATACAGACAGGGCTCAATCGACTCGGCTATTGATGGGGATCAATAATATATACACTTTATGGGGTCGTAAACGATTCCTTCTGTGTGTTACATACATTAACTTTGTGCACAAATACAATATACCCTATTTACTCTTCGAGTACCGGGTATAAAACAAATATAAGCTGCGTGAGGGGGGGGGGGGGGG
>NW_023007461.1:0-539 GCF_900245975.1 Drosophila guanche | reverse complement strand
CAAAGCTTTGCCCAGACGGTAGGCCAAAACCACACAGAGTTTGAATCCACTTTATATCAGTATCAATCAACTTTTTCAGATAATCAGAGTTCTTTACAACCAGATCTAAGATACTTAAGTTATGTGAAAAGACAAACCGCAACCTCTGAAAAAACCTTAAACAAAAAATTACTTTCTTAATAAATTCTTTAAAAAAAATGTCTTCCTTAGAAAATAAACCCGAGTTTTCCCGAGTTCTTAAAGTCAAAATTTCGAAGAAAAAAAATCTCACAACAATCAATATTTTTTTCATTTCCGAGACGATAGGCCAAAACTACACACAGTTTGGATCCATTTCATAGCAGCATCAATCAACTTTTCAGATAATCAAAGTTTTTACAACCAAAACTAAGATACTTAAGTTATGTGAAAAAACAAATCGCTACCTCTGAAATAACCTTAAACAAAAAATTACTTTCTTAATAATTTCTTTAAAAAAAAGTTCTGGGATAGAAAATAAACCCGACTCTTCCCAAGTTTTAAAAGTCAAAATTTCGTAA
>NW_023007460.1:0-539 GCF_900245975.1 Drosophila guanche | reverse complement strand
GATTGATTCTGCTGTAAAATGGATCCAAACTCTGTGTGGTTTTGGCCTACCGTCTGGGTAAAGCTTTGAAATGCAAAAATGTTGATTTTTGTGAGGTATATTTTACGAATTTTTGACTTTAAAAACTCGGGAAAAGTCGGTTTTATTTTCTATGGCAGAACTTGTTTTTTTAAGAACTTATTAAGGAAGTAATTTTTAGTTTAAGGTTTTTTCAGAGGTTGCGGTTTGTTTTTTCACATAACTTAAGTATCTTACCTTTGGTTGTAAAAAACTTTGATTATCTGAAAAGTTGATTGCTACTGGTATAATATGGATCCAAACTCTGTGTGGTTTTAGCCTACCGTCTGGGTTAAGCTATGAAATGCAAATATTTTGATTGTTGTGAGATTTTATGTTTTCGAAATTTTTACTTTAAAAACTCGGGAAAAGTCGGGTTTATTTTCAATGCCAGGGCTTGTTTTTTAAGAACTTATTAAGGAAGTCATTTTAAGTTTAAGGTTTTTTCAGAGGTTGCGGTTTGTTTTTTCACATAACTTAAG
>NW_023007459.1:0-539 GCF_900245975.1 Drosophila guanche | reverse complement strand
GTGAGGTATTTATTACGAAATTTGGACTTTAAAAACTCGGGAAGAGTTGGGTTTATTTTCTATGGCAGAACTTGTTTTTTAAGAACTAGTAATTTTGTAATTTTTGGTTTAAGGTTTGTTCAGAGGTTGCGGTTTGTTTTTTCACATAACTTAAGTATCTTAATTTTGGTTGTAAAAAGCTTTAATTATTTGAAAAGTTGATTGATACTGCTATAAAATGGATTCAAACTGTGTGGTTTTGGCCTACCGTCTCGGAAAAGCTTTGAAATGCAAAAATGTGGATTGTTGTGAGATTTTTTTTTGTTGAAATTTTGACTTTAAAAACTCGGGAAAAGTTTGTTTTATTTTCTATGGCAGAACTTGTTTTTTAAGAACTAGTAATTTTGTAATTTTTAGTTTAAGGTTTTTTCAGAGGTTGTGGTTTGTTTTTTCACATAACTTAAGTATCTTAATTTTTGTTGTAAAAAACTTTGATTATCTGAAAAGTTGATTGATACTGCTATATAATGGATCCAAACTGTGTGGTTTTGGCCTACCGT
>NW_023007458.1:0-539 GCF_900245975.1 Drosophila guanche | reverse complement strand
AAGCAGAGTGTGAATGAGAGACTGTGAAAAGAATAACAAAAGCTGCAGGACAGTGTGGGTTTAGCCACTGCTAATTAATTTCTTCTTTCTGGCTATAATAATGATCCAATCGGATCCCAATTTGGTGATCTGATAGATATGGCCATTCCCTACAGAATGGCGTTTTTAGTTTTCTTCTATCTTTAAAATTGTAGATTTGGGAGGTTTTCGCCTTTTGCGGGGGCGAAATGGGGCGGGGCACATTTTTTAAATACACTTGTAACAGTGTGAGCATACAGAAGTCTGAATGCAAAATTTGGTAGCTCTAGCTTTTATAGTCTCTGAGATTCAGGTGCTCAACAAGCCGGACGGACCGACGGACGGACAGACGGACAGACAGACAGGGCTCAGTCGACTCGGCTATTGATGGTGATCAAGAATATATACACTTTATGGGGTCGGAAACGATTCCTTCTTTGTGTTACATACATTAACTTTGTGCACAAATACAATATACCCTATTTACTCTTCGAGTACCGGGTATAAAACAAATATAACTG
>NW_023007457.1:0-539 GCF_900245975.1 Drosophila guanche | reverse complement strand
AGGAACTTATTAAGGATGTAATTTTTAGTTTAAGGTTTTTTCAGAGTTTGTTTTTTCACATAAGTTAAGAATCTGAATTTTGGTTGTAAAAAATTTTGATTATCTGAAAAGTTGATTGATACTGCTATAAAATGGATCCAAACTGTTTGTGGTTTTGGCCTACCGTCTCGGTTAAGCTTTGAAATGAAAAAATGCTTATTGTTGTGAGATTTTTTGTTTTCGAAATTTTTACTTTAAAAATTCGGGAAAAGTCGGGTTTATTTTCTATGGAAGAACTTTTCTTTTAAGAACTTATTAAGGAAGTAATTTTTAGTTTAAGGTTTTTTTTAGAGCTTGCGTTGTTTTTTTTTTCATAACTTAAGTATCTTAGATCTGGTTGCAAAAAAACTTTGATTATCTGAAAAGTTGATTGATTCTGCTATAAAATGGATCCAAACTCTGTGTGGTTTTGGCCTACCGTCTCGGAAAAGCTTTGAAATGCAAAAATGTGGATTGTTGTGAGATTTTTTTTTCTTCGAAATTTTGACTTTAAAAACTCG
>NW_023007456.1:0-539 GCF_900245975.1 Drosophila guanche | reverse complement strand
AAAATAAACCCGAGATTTTAAAGTCAAAATTTCGTACAAAATACCTCACAAAAATCAGCATTTTTGCATTTCAAAGCTTTACCCAGACGGTAGGCCAAAACCACACAGAGTTTGGATCCATTTTATAGCAGAATCAATCAACTTTTCAGATAATCAAAGTTTTTTGCAACCAGATCTTAGATACTTAAGTTATGTGAAAAAAACAAACCGCAACCTCTGAAAAAAACATAAAACAAAATATTACAAAATTGTTAGTTCTTAAAAAACTAGTTCTGCCATAGAAAATAAACCCGACTTTTCCCGAGTTTTTAAAGTCAAAATTTCAAAAACAAAAAATCTAACAACAATCAAAATTGTTGCATTTCAAAGCTTTACCCAGACGGTAGGCCAAAACCACACACACTTTGGATCCATTTTATAGCAGTATCAATCAACTTTTCAGATAATCAAAGTTTTTTACAACCAAAATTAAGATACTTAAGTTATGTGAAAAAACAAACCGCAACCTCTGAAAAAGCCTTAAACTTAAAATTACATCC
>NW_023007455.1:0-539 GCF_900245975.1 Drosophila guanche | reverse complement strand
GTTTATTTTCTATGGCAGAACTTGTTTTTTAAGAACTTATTAAGAAAGTAATTTTAATTTTAAGGTTTTTTCAGAGGTTGCGGTTTGTTTTTTCACATAACTTAAATATCTTAATTTTGGTTGTAAAAAACTTAAATTATCTGAAAAGTCGATTGATACTGCTATAAAATGGATCCAAACTCTGTGTGGTTTTGGCCTACCGTCTCGGTTAAGCTTTGAAATGCAAAAATGCTTATTGTTGTGAGATTTTTTGTTTTCGAAATTTTTACTTTAAAAACTCGAGAAAAGTCGGGTTTATTTTCTATGGCAGAACTTGTTTTTTAAGAACTTGTAATTTTGTAATTTTTAGTTTAAGGTTTTTTCAGAGGTTGCGGTTTGTTTTTTCACATAACTTAAATATCTTAATTTTGGTTGTAAAAAACTTAAATTATCTGAAAAGTTGATTGATACTGCTATAAAATGGATTCAAACTGTGTGGTTTTGGCCTACCGTCTCGGAAAAGCTTTGAAATGCAAAAATGTGGATTGTTGTGAGATTTT
>NW_023007454.1:0-539 GCF_900245975.1 Drosophila guanche | reverse complement strand
AGTTTTTTACAACAAAAATTAAGATATTTAAGTTATGTGAAAAAACAAAACGCAACCTCTGAAAAAACCTTAAACTAAAAATGACATCCTTAATAAGTTCCTAAAAAACAAGTTCTGCCATAGAAAATAAAACCGAATTTTCCCGAGTTTTTAAAGTAAGAATATCGAAAAAAAAATCTCACATCAATCAACATTTTTGATTTCAAATCCTTACCCAGGCGGTAGGCCAACTCCACAAACAGTTTGGATCCATTTTATAGCAGTATCAATCAACTTTTCAGATAATCAAAGTTTTTTACAACCAAAATTAAGATACTTAAGTAATGTGAAAAAACAAACGGCAACCTCTGAAAAACCCTTAAACTAAAAATGACATCCTTAATAAGTTCCTAAAAAACAAGTTCTGCCATAGAAAATAAACCCGACTTTTCCCGAGTTTTTAAAGTCAAAATTTGGAAAAAAAAAATCTCACAACAATCAACAATTTTGCATTACAAAGCTTTACCCAGACGGTAGGCCAAAACCACACAGACTTTGGA
>NW_023007453.1:0-539 GCF_900245975.1 Drosophila guanche | reverse complement strand
GAAAAAACCTTAAACTAAAAATTACATCTTTAATAAGTTCCTAAAAAAAAGTTCTGCCATAGAAAATAAACCCGACTGTTTCCGAGTTTTTAAAGTCAATATTTCGACAATAAAAATCTCACAACAACCAACATTTTTGCATTTCAAAGCTTTACCCAGACGGTAGGCGAAATCCACACAGAGTTTGGATCCATTTTATGGCAGTATCAATAAACTTTCCAGATAATCAAAGTTTTTTGCAACCAGATCTAAGTCACTTAAGTTATGTGAAAAAAAACCGCAACCTCTGAAAAAACCTTAAATTAAAAAGGACATCTTTAACAAGTTCCTAAAAAAAAGTTCTGCCATAGAAAATAAACCCGACTGTTCCCGAGTTTTTAAAGTCAATATTTCGACAATAAAAATCTCACAACAACCAACATTTTTGCATTTCAAAGCTTTACCCAGACGGTGGGCCAAAACCACACACAGTTTGGATCCATTTTATAGCAGTATCAATAGACTTTTCAGATAATCAAAGATTTTTGCAAGCAGATCTA
>NW_023007452.1:0-539 GCF_900245975.1 Drosophila guanche | reverse complement strand
TTTGCATCCAGACTTCTGTATGCTCACACTGTTACAAGTGTATTTAAAACATGTGCCCCGCCCCATTCCGCCCCCGCAAAAGAGCGAAAACCTCCCAAATCTACAATTTTAAAGATAGAAGAAAACTAAAAACGCCATTCTGTAGGGAATGGCCATATCTATCAGATCACCAAATTGGGATCCGATTGGATCATTATTAAAGCCAGAAAGAAGAAATTAATTAGCAGTGGCTAAACCCACACTGTCCTGCAGCTTTTGTTGTTATTTTCACATTCTCTCATTCACACTCAGCCTCTGCCTCTGCCTCTGCCGACTTTAAACCACCCCCCCCCCCCACCCACCCTCACGCAGTTATATTTCTTTTATACCCGGTACTCGAAGAGTAAATAGGGTTTATTGTATTTGTGCACAAAGTTAATGTATGTAACACACAGAAGGAATCGTTTCCGACCCCATAAAGTGTATATATTCTTGATCACCATCAATAGCCGAGTCGATTGAGTCTGTCCGTCTGTCCGTCCGTCTTGTTGAGCACCTGA
>NW_023007451.1:0-539 GCF_900245975.1 Drosophila guanche | reverse complement strand
GCATCCAGACTTCTGTATGCTCACACTGTTACAAGTGTATTTAAAAAATGTGCCCCGCCCCATTCCGCCCCCGCAAAGGGCGAAAACCTCCCAAATCTACAATTTTAAAGAAAGAAGAAAACTAAAAACGCCATTCTGTAGGGAATGGTCATATCTATCAGATCAATAAATTGGGATCCGATTGGATCATTATTATAGCAACAAAGAAGAAATTAATTGGCAGTGGCTAAACCCACACTGTACTGCAAGTTTTGTTGTTCTTTTCACATTCTCTCATTCACACTCTGCTTCACTCGGCCTCTGCCTCTGCCGTCCCTCTGCCTCTGCCGACTTTTAACCACCCCCCCTCACGCAGCTTATATTTGTTTTATACCCGGTACTCGAAGAGTAAATAGGGTATATTGTATTTGTGCACAAAGTTAATGTATGTAACACACAGAAGGAATCGTTTCCGACCCCATAAAGTGTATATATTTTTGATCACCATCAATAGCCGAGTCGATTGAGCCCTTTCTGTCTGTCCGTCCGTCTTGTTGAGC
>NW_023007450.1:0-539 GCF_900245975.1 Drosophila guanche | reverse complement strand
ATAGAAAATAAACCCGACTTTTCCCGAGTTTTTAAAGTAAAAATATCGAAAAAAAAAAAAATCTCACATCAATCAACATTTTTGCATTTCAAAGGCTTATCCAGACGGTAGGCCAAAACCACTCAGTTTGGATCCATTTTATAGCAGTATCAATCAACTTTTCAGATAATCAAAGTTTTTTACGACCAAAATTAAGATACTTAAGTTATGTGAAAAAACAAACCACAACCTCTGTAAAAACCTTAAATTAAAAATTACATCCTTAATAAGTTCCTAAAAAACAAGTTCTGCCATAGAAAATAAAACCAACTTTTCCCGAGTTTTTAAAGTCAAAATTTCGAAAAAAAAAATCTCACATTAATCAACATTTTTGCATTTCAAAGCTTTACCCAGACGGTAGGCCAAAACCACACAGTTTGGATCCATTTTTTAGCAGTATCAATCAACTTTTCAGATAATCAAAGTTTTTTACAACCAAAATTAAGATACTTAAGTTATTTAAAAAAACAAACCGCAACCTCTGAAAAAACCTTAAACTA
>NW_023007449.1:0-539 GCF_900245975.1 Drosophila guanche | reverse complement strand
AGTTTGGATCCATTTTATAGCAGTATCAATCAACTTTTCAGATAATCAAAGTGTTTTGCAACCAGATCTTAGATACTTAAGTTATGTGAAAAAACAAACCGCAACCTCTGAAAAAACCTTAAACTAAAAATTACATCCTTAATAAGTTCCTAAAAAACAAGTTCTGCCATAGAAAATAAACCCGACTTTTCCCGAGTTTTTAAAGTCAAAATTTGTAAAAAAAAAATCTCACAACAATCAACATTTTTGCATTTTAAAGCTTAACCCAGAGTATCAATCAACTTTTCAGATAATCAAAGTTTTTTACAACCAAAATTAAGATACTTAAGTTATGTGAAAAAACAAACCGCAACCTCTGAAAAAACCTTAAACTAAAAATTACAAAATTGCTAGTTCTTATAAAACAAGTTCTGGCATAGAAAATTAAACCGACTTCTCCCGAGTTTTTAAAGTAAAAATTTCGAAAAAAAAATCTCACAACAATCCACATTTTTGCATTTCAAAGCTTTTCCGAGACGGTAGGCCAAAATCACACAGAG
>NW_023007448.1:0-539 GCF_900245975.1 Drosophila guanche | reverse complement strand
TGATTATCTGAAAAGTTGATTGATACTGCTATTAAATTGATCCAAACTTTTTGTGGTTTTGGCCTACCGTCTCGGAAAAGCTTTGAAATGCAAAAATGTTGATTGTTGTGAGATTTTTTTTTCTCGAAATTTTGACTTTAAAAACTCGGGAAAAGTCGGTTTTATTTTCTATGGCAGAACTTGCTTTTTAAGAACTAGCAATTTTGTAATTTTTAGTTTAAGGTTTTTTCAGAGGTTGCGGTTTGTTTCTTCACATAACTTAAGTATCTTAATTTTGGTTGTAAAAAATTTTGATTATTTGAAAAGTTGATTGATACTGCTATTAAATGGATCCAAACTTTTTGTGGTTTTGGCCTACCGTCTCGGAAAAGCTTTGAAATGCAAAAATGTGGATTTTTGTGAGATTTTTTTTTCTCGAAATTTTGACTTTAAAAACTCGGGAAAAGTCGGTTTTATTTTCTATGGCAGAACTTGTTTTTTAAGAACTAGTAATTTTGTAATTTTTAGGTTAAGGTTTTTTCAGAGGTTGTGGTTTGTTT
>NW_023007447.1:0-539 GCF_900245975.1 Drosophila guanche | reverse complement strand
CATTTCAAAGCTTTTCCGAGACGGTACGCCAAAACCACACAGAGTTTGGATCCATTTTATAGCAGTATCAATCACATTTTCAGATAATCAAAGTTTTGTACAACCAAAATAAAGATACTTAACTTATGTGAAAAAACAAACCGCAACCTCTGAAAAAACCTTAAACTAAAAATTACATCCTTAATAAGTTCCTAAAAAAACAAGTTTTGCCATAGAAAATAAACCCGTCTTTTCCCGAGTTTTTAAAGTCAAAAATTCGTAAAAAATACCTCACAAAAATCAAAATTTTTGCATTTCAAAGCTTTTCCGAGACGGTAGGCCAAAACCACACAGAGTTTGCATCCATTTTATAGCAGTATCAATCAACTTTTCAGATAATCAAAGTTTTTTACAACCAAAATTAAGGTACTTAAGTTATGTGAAAAAACAAACCGCAACCTCTGAAAAAACCTTAAACTAAAAATTACATCCTTAATAAGTTCCTAAAAAAACAAGTTCTGCCATAGAAAATAAAACCGACTTTTCCCAAGTTTTTAAAG
>NW_023007446.1:0-539 GCF_900245975.1 Drosophila guanche | reverse complement strand
ATTTCAAAGCTTTACCCAGACGGTAGGCCAAAACCACACAGAGTTTGGATCCATTTTATAGCAGTATCAATCAACTTTTCAGATAATCAAAGTTTTTTACAACCAAAATTAAGATACTTAAGTTATGTGAAAAAACAAACCGCAACCTCTGAAAAAACCTTAAACTAAAAATTACATCCTTAATAAGTTCCTAAAAAACTAGTTTTGCCATAGAAAATAAAACCGACTTTTCCCGAGTTTTTAAAGTAAAAATAGCGAAAAAAAAAATCTCACATCAATCAACATTTTTGCATTTGAAAGCTTTATCCAGACGGTAGGCAAAAACCACACAGTTTGGTTACATTTTATAGCAGTATCAATCAACTTTTCAGATATTCAAAGTTTTTTACAACCAAAATTAAGATACTTAAGTTATGTGAAAAAACAAACCGCAACCTCTGAAAAAACCTTAAACTAAAAATTACAAAATTACTAGTTCTTAAAAAACAAGTTCTGCCATAGAAAATAAACCCGACTTTTCCTGAGTTTTTAAAGTAAAC
>NW_023007445.1:0-539 GCF_900245975.1 Drosophila guanche | reverse complement strand
TCAACTTTTCAGATAATCAAAGGTCTTTACAACCAGATCTAAAATACTTAAGCACAATCAATCAACTTTTCAGATAATAAAAGTTTTTTGCAACCAGATCTTAGATACTTAAGTTATGTGAAAAAAACAAACCGCAACCTCTGAAAAAACATTAAACAAAAAATTACAAAATTGTTAGTTCTTAAAAAACAAGTTCTGGTATAGAAAATAAACCCGACTTTTCCCGAGTTTTTAAAGTCAAAATTTCGAAAACAAAAAATCTCACAACAATCAAAATTTTTGCATTTCAAAGCTTTACCCAGACGGTAGGCCAAAACCACAGAGAGTTTGGATCCATTTCATAGCAGTATTAATCATGTTTTCAGATAATCAAAGTTTTTACAACGAAAATTAAGCTACTTAACTTATGTGAGAAAACAAACCGCAACTTATGAAAAAAGTGAAAATATCGAGAAAAAAAACCTCACAACCTCACCACAACCAAAATCTCATTTTATACTAGTAGCAATCAACTTTTCAGATAATCAAAGTTTTTTACA
>NW_023007444.1:0-539 GCF_900245975.1 Drosophila guanche | reverse complement strand
TTATTGTTGTGAGATTTTTTGTTTTCGAAATTTTTACTTTAAAAATTCGGGAAAGGTCGGGCTTATTTTCTATGGAAGAACTTTTCTTTTAAGAACTTATTAAGGAAGTAATTTTTAGTTTATGGTTTTTTTTAGAGCTTGCGGTTTGTTTTTTTTTCATAACTTAAGTATCTTATATCTGGTTGCAAAAAACTTTGATTATCTGAAAAGTTGATTGATTCTGCTATAAAATGGATCCAAACTCTGTGTGGTTTTGGCCTACCGTCTCGGAAAAACTTTGAAATGCAAAAACGTGGATTGTTGTGAGATTTTTTTTTCGAAATTTTGACTTTAAAAACTCGGGAAAAGTTGGTTTTATTTTCTATGGCAGAACTTGTTTTTTTAAGAACTAGCAATTTTGTAATTTTTAGTTTAAGGTTTTTTCAGAGGTTGCTGTTCGTTTTTTCACATAACTTAAGTATCTTAATTTTGTTTGTAAAAAACTTTGATTATCTGAAAAGTTGATTGACACTGCTATAAAATGGATCCAAACTGAGTGG
>NW_023007443.1:0-539 GCF_900245975.1 Drosophila guanche | reverse complement strand
TCTATGGCAGAACTTTTCTTTTAAGAATTTTCAAAGTTTGTACTTTTTTTGTTTAAGGTTTTTTCAGAAGTTGCGGTTTGTTTTTTCACATAACTTAAGTATCTTAGATCTGGTTGCAAAAAACTTTGATTATCTGAAAAGTTTATTGATACTGCTATAAAATGGATCCAAACTCTTTGTGGTTTTGGCTTACCGTCTAGGTAAAGCTCTGAAATGCAAAAATGTTGATTGTTGTGAGATTTGTGTTGTCGAAATATTGACTTTAAAAACTCGGGAACAGTCGGATTTATTTTCTATGGCAGAACTTTTCTTTTAAGAATTTTCACAGTTTGTACTTTTTTTGTTTACGGTTTTTTCAGAGGTTTCGGTTTGTTGTTTCACATAACTTAAGTATCTTAGATCTGGTTGCATAAAACTTTGATTATCTGAAAAGTTTATTGAAACTGCTATAAAATGGATCCAAAGTCTGTGTGGTTTTGGCCTCCCGTCTAGGTTAAGCTTTGAAATGCAAAAATGTTGATTGTTGTGAGATTTTTATT
>NW_023007442.1:0-539 GCF_900245975.1 Drosophila guanche | reverse complement strand
AGAGACTATAAAAGCTAGAGCCACCAAATTTTGCATCCAGACTTCTGCATGCTCACACTGTTACAAGTGTATTTAAAAAATGTGCCCCGCCCCCGCAAAAGAGCGAAAACCTCCCAAATCTACAATTTTAAAGATAGAAGAAAACTAAAAACGCCATTCTGTAGGGAATGGTCATATCTATCAGATCACCAAATTGGGATCCGATTGGATCATTATTATAGCCAGAAAGAAGAAATTAATTAGCAGTGGCCAAACCCACACTGTCCTGCAGCTTTTGTTGTTCTTTTCACATTCTCTCATTCACACTCTGCTTCACTCGGCCTCTGCCGTCCCTCTGCCTCTGGCGACTTTTAGCCACCCCCCCCCCCTCACGCAGCTTATATTTGTTTTATACCCGGTACTCGAAGAGTAAATAGGGTATATTGTATTTGTGCACAAAGTTAATGTATGTAACACACAGAAGGAATCGTTTCCGACCCCATAAAGTGTATATATTCTTGATCACCATCAATAGCCGAGTCGATTGAGCCCTGTCTGTC
>NW_023007441.1:0-539 GCF_900245975.1 Drosophila guanche | reverse complement strand
AACCTCGGGAAAAGTCGGGTTTATTTTCTATGGCAGAACTTTTTTTTTAAGAATTTTCAAAGATTGTACTTTTTTGTTTAAGGTTTTTTAGAAGTAGCGCTTTGTTTTTTCACATATTTTAATTATCTTAATTTTTGTTGTAAAAACTTTGGTTATCTGAAAAGCTGATTGATACTGCTATAAAATGGATCCAAAAGCTGTGTGGTTTTGGCCTACCGTCTGGGCAAAGCTTTGAAATGCAAAAATGTTTATTTTTGTGAGGTATTTTGTAAGAAATTTTTACTTTAAAAACTCGGGAAAAGTCGGGTTTATTTTCTATGGCAGAACTTGTTTTTTAAGAACTTATTAAGGATGTAATTTTTTTTTTACGGTTTTTTCAGAGGTTGCGGTTTGTTTTTTCACATAACTTAAGTATCTTAATTTTGGTTGCAAAAAACTTTGATTATCTGAAAAGTTGATTGATACTGCTATAAAATGGATCCAAACTCTGTGTGGTTTTGGCCTACCGTCTGGGTAAAGCTTTGAAATGCAAAAATGTT
>NW_023007440.1:0-540 GCF_900245975.1 Drosophila guanche | reverse complement strand
ATAACTTAAGTATCTTAATTTTGTTTGTAAAAAACTTTGATTATCTGAAAAGTTGATTGACACTGCTATAAAATGGATCCAAACTGAGTGGCTTTGGCCTACCGTCTGGATAAGCCTTTGAAATACAAAAATGTTGATTGATGTGAGATTTTTTTTTTCGATATTTTTACTTTAAAAACTCGGGAAAAGTTGGGTTTATATTCTTTGGCAGAACTTGTTTTTTAAGAACTTATTGAGAAAGTACTTTTAAGTTTAAGGTTTTTTCAGAGGTTGCGGTTTGTTTTTTTACATAACTTAAGTATCTTAATTTTGGTTGTAAAAAACTTTGATTATCTGAAAAGTTGATTGATACTGCTATAATATGGATCCAAACTCTGTGTGGTTTTGGCCTATCATCTGGGTAAAGCTTTGAAATGCAAACATGTTGATTTTTGTGAGGTATTTTTTACAAAATTTTGACTTTAAAAATTCGGGAAAAGTCGGGTTTATTTTCTATGGAAGAACTTTTCTTTTAAAAATTTTCAAAGTTTGTTACTTTTT
>NW_023007439.1:0-540 GCF_900245975.1 Drosophila guanche | reverse complement strand
CGGTTTGTTTTTTTACATAACTTAAGTATCTTAATTTTGGTTGTAAAAAATCTTGATTATCTGAAAAGTTGATTGATACTGCTATAAAATGGATCCAAACTGTTTGTGGGTTTGACCTACCGTCTCGGAAAAGCTTTGAAATGCAAAAATAATGATTGTTGTGAGATTTTTTTTTTTCGAAATTTTGACATTAAAAACTCGGGAAAAGTCGGGTTTATTTTCTATGGCAGAACTTGTTTTTTTAAGAACTTATTAAGGAAGTACTTATAAGTTTAAGGTTTTTAAGAGGTTGCGGTTTGTTTTTTCACATAACTTAAGTATCTTAATTTTGGTTGTAAAAAACTTTGATTATCTGAAAAGTTGATTGATATATAAAATGGATCCAAACTCTGTGTGGTTTTGGCCTACCGTCTCGGAAAAGCTTTGATATGCGAAAATGTGGATTGTTGTGAGATTTTTTTTTTTAATTTTTACTTTAAAAACTCGGGAGAAGTCGGTTTTATTTTCTATGCCAGAACTTGTTTTTTAAGAACTATCATT
>NW_023007438.1:0-540 GCF_900245975.1 Drosophila guanche | reverse complement strand
GTTTGTTTTTTTACATAACTTAAGTATCTTAACTGTGGTTGTAAAAAACTTTGATTATCTGTAAAGTTGATTGATACTGCTATAAAGTGGATCCAAACTCTGTGTGGTTTTGGCCTACCGTCTCGGAAAAGCTTTGAAATGCAAAAATGTTGATTGTTGTGAGATTTTTTTTTTTCGAAATTTTGACTTTAAAAATTTGGGAAAAGTTGGTTTTATTTTCTATGGCAGAGCTGGTTTTTTAAGAACTAGCAATTTTGTAATTTATAGTTTAAGGTTTTTTCAGAGGTTGTGGTTTGTTTTTTCACATAACTTAAGTATATTAATTTTTGTTGTAAAAAATGTTGATTATCTGAAAAGTTGATTGATACTGCTATAAAGTGGATCCAAACTCTGTGTGGTTTTGGCCTACCGTCTCGGAAAAGCTTTGAAATGCAAAAATGTTGATTGAGGTGAGATTTTTTTTTCGAAATTTTTACTTTAAAATTTGGGAAAAGTCGCTTTTATTTTCTATGGCAGAACTTGTTTTTTAGGAACTTATTA
>NW_023007437.1:0-540 GCF_900245975.1 Drosophila guanche | reverse complement strand
AATTCCTCTGTGTTAGACTGATTCTTCCCGGCCAGTCTATTTATGTCACTTGCTCGTATATTCCACCGTCTTCGGATGTACCAATATACGAGCAGCATTTGTCTGCCTTAAAAACTGTTTCTTCCTCGCTATCAGATAAAGACCATTTAATAGTTCTTGGGGATTTCAACCTGCCAGGTACTGTCTGGTCTTCGGTTAAAGAGTCAAACAACCTTGTGCCCATGTCACGACATGAGTTTATTGATGGCTTATTAGACCTGTCCCTGTCTCAAGTCAACCATGTAAAAAACTCCTTGGGTCGATTGCTTGATCTGTGCTTTGTCTCGGATCCGACCGTAGCATTGTTAACACGAGCACTCCCGCTCACTATACCTGAAGACTGCTATCATCCTACTTTCGAAGTGTCGATAGATATTGGACCTACTGTATCGGATCGTGCGGGTAGGCTATCTGAACGCGTCCGCTGCTTTCGTAAAGCCGAGTTTACGAAGCTCAATAACTTAATTCGAAATTTTGATTGGTCCGCTCTATACTTGTGCA
>NW_023007436.1:0-540 GCF_900245975.1 Drosophila guanche | reverse complement strand
AAAAACAACACGCTACTTCTGAAAAAACCTTAAACTAAAAATTACATCTTTAATAAGTTCCTAAAAAAAAGTTCTGCCATAGAAAATAAATCCGACTGTTCCCGAGTTTTTAAAGTCAATATTTCGACAATAAAAATCTCACAACAATCAACATTTTTGCATTTCAAAGCTTAACCTAGACGGTAGGCCAAGAAAACACAGAGTTTGGATCCATTTTATAGCAGTTTCAATAAACTTTACAGATAATCAAAGTTTTTTGCAACCAGATCTAAGATACTTTAGTTATGTGAAAAAACAGACCGCAACCTCTGAAAAAACCTTAAACTAAAAATTACATCTTAAATAAGTTCCTAAAAAAAAGTTCTGCCATAGAAAATAACCCGACTCTTCCCGAGTTTTTAAAGTCAACATTTCGTAAAAAATACCTCACAAAAATCAACATTTTTGCATTTTAAAGCTTTTCCCAGACGGTAGACCAAAACCACAAAGAGTTTGGATACATTTTATAGCAGTATCAATAAACTTTTAAGATAATCAAAG
>NW_023007435.1:0-540 GCF_900245975.1 Drosophila guanche | reverse complement strand
ATTTTTGCATTTCGAAGCTTTACCCAGACGGTAGGCCAAAACCACAAACAGTTTGGATCCATTTTATAGCAGTATCAATCAACTTTTCAGATAATCAAAGTTTTTTACAACCAAAATTAAGATACTTAAGTTATGTGAAAAAACAAAGCGCAACCTCTGAAAAAACCTTAAACTTAAAATTACTTACTTACCTAGTTCTTAAAGAACAAGTTCTGCCATAGAAAATAAACCCGAGTTTTTAAAGTAAAAATTTCGAAAACAAAAAATCGCACAACAATCAACATTTTTGCATTTCAAAGCTTTTCCGAGACGGTAGGCCAAAACCACACAGAGTTTGGATCCATTTTATAGCAGTATCAATCAACTTTTCAGATAATCAAAGTTTTTTGCAACCCGATCTAAGATACTTAAGTTATGTGAAAAAACAAACCGCAACCTTTGAAGAAACCTTAAACTAAAAATTACATCCCTAATAAGTTCCTAAAAAACAAGTTCTGCTATAGAAAATAAACATTCAATCAACATTTTTGCATTTCGAAG
>NW_023007434.1:0-540 GCF_900245975.1 Drosophila guanche | reverse complement strand
TATCTTAGATCTGGTTGCAAAAAACTTTGATTATCTGAAAAGTTGATTGATACTGCTAAAAAATTGATCCAAACTGTGTATGGTTTTGGCCTACCGCCTGGGTAAAGCTTTGAAATGCAAAAATGTTGGTTGTTCTGAGATTTTTATAGTCGAAATATTGACTTTAATAACTCAGGAACATTAGGGTTTATTTTCTATTGCAGAACTTTTTTTTAAGAGCTTTCAAAGTTTGTACTTTTTTTGTTTAATGTTTTTTCACAGGTTTTGGTTTGTTTTTTCACATAACTTAAGTATCTTAGATCTGGTTGCAAAAAACTTTAATTATCTGAAAAGTTTATTGATACTGCTAAAAAATTGATCCAAACTGTGTGTGGTTTTGGCCTACCGTCTGGGTAAAGCTTTGAAATGCAAAAATTTTGGTTGTTGTGAGATTTTTATTGTCGAAATATTGACTTTAAAAACTCGGGAACAGTCGGGTTTATTTTTTATGGCAGAACTTTTTTTTAGGAACTTATTAAAGATGTCATTTTTAATTTAAGG
>NW_023007433.1:0-540 GCF_900245975.1 Drosophila guanche | reverse complement strand
AAGTTCTGCCATAGAAAATAAACCCGACTTTTCCCGAGTTTTTAAAGTCAAAATTTCGAGAAAAAAAAATCTCACAAAAATCAACATTTTTGCATTTCAAAGCTTTTCGAGACGGTAGGCCAAAACCACTCAGAGTTTGGATCCATTTTATAGCAGTATCAATCAACTTTTCAGATAATCAAGGGTTTTTACAACCAAAATTAAGATACTTAAGTTATGTAAAAAAACAAACCACAACCTCTGAAAAAACCTTAATCTAAAAATTACAAAATTGCTAGTTCTTAAAAAAACAAGTTCTGCCATAGAAAATAAAACCAACTTTTCGCGAGTTTTTAAAGTCCAAATTTCGAAAAAAAAAAATCTCACAACAATCCACATTTTTGCATTTCAAAGCTTTTCCGAGACGGTGGGCCAAAACCACACAGAGTTTGGATCCACTTTATAGCAGTATCAATCAACTTTTCAGATAATCAAAGTTTTTTACAACCAAAATTAAGATACTTAAGTTATGTAAAAAAACAAACCACAACCTCTGAAAAA
>NW_023007432.1:0-540 GCF_900245975.1 Drosophila guanche | reverse complement strand
ACTTATTAAAGATGTAATTTTTAATTTAAGGTTTTTTAAGAAGTAGCGGTTTGTTTTTTCACATAACTTAAGTATCTTAGATCTGGTTGCAAAAAACTTTGATTATCTGTAAAGTTGATTGATACTGCTATAAAATGGATCCAAACTGTGTGTGGTTGTGGCCTACCGTCTGGGTAAAGCTTTGAAATGCAAAAATTTTTATTTTTGTGAGGTATTTTTCATGACATTTTGACTTTACAAATTCGGGAACAGTCGGATTTATTTTCTAGGGCAGAACTGTTCTTTTAAGACTTTTCAAAGTTTGTACTATTTTGTTTAAGGTTTTTTCAGAGATTGCGGTTTGTTTTTTCACATAACTTAAGTATCTTAGATCTGGTTGCAAAAAACTTTGATTATCTAAAAGTTGATTGATACTGCTAAAAAATTGATCCAAACTGTTTGTGGTTTTGGCCTACCGTCTGGGTAAAGCTTTGAAATGCAAAAATGTTGGTTGTTGTGAGATTTTTATTGTCGAAATATTGACTTTAAAAACTCGGTAAC
>NW_023007431.1:0-540 GCF_900245975.1 Drosophila guanche | reverse complement strand
ATTTTGTAATTTTTAGTTTAAGGTTTTTTCAGAGGTTTCGGTTTGTTTTTTCACATAACTTGAGTATCTTAACTGTGGTTGTAAAAAACTTTGATTATCTGAAAAGTTGATTGATACTGCTATAAAATGGATCCAAACTCTGAGTGGTTTTGGCCTACCGTCTCGGAAAAGCTTTGAAATGCAAAAATGTTGATTTTCGTGAGATTTTTTTTTCTCGAAATTTTTACTTTAAAAACTCGGGAAAAGTCGGTTTTATTTTCTATGGCAGAACTTGTTTTTTAAGAACTAGTAATTTTGTAATTTTTAGGTTAAGGTTTTTTCAGAGGTTGTGGTTTGTTTTGTTTACATAACTTAAGTATCTTAGATCTGGTTGCAAAAAAACTTTGATTATCTGAAAAGTTGATTGATTCTGCTCTAAAATGGATCCAAACTCTGTGTGGTTTTGGCCTACCGTCTCGGAAAAGCTTTGAAATGCAAAAATGTTGATTTTTGTGAGATTTTTTTTTCTCGAAATTTTTACTTTAAAAACTCGGGAAAAGT
>NW_023007430.1:0-540 GCF_900245975.1 Drosophila guanche | reverse complement strand
AAAATTTCGAAAAAATAAATGTCACAACAATCCACATTTTTGCATTTCAAAGCTTTTCCGAGACGGTAGGCCAAAACCACTCAGAGTTTGGATCCATTTTTTAGCAGTATCAATCAACTTTTCAGATAATCAAGGGTTTTTACAACCAAAATTAAGATACTTAAGTTATGTGAAAAAACAAACCGAAACCTCTTAAAAAACCTTAAACTAAAAATTACAAAATTGCTAGTTCTTAAAAAACAAGTTCTGCCATAGAAAATAAAACCAACTTTTCCCGAAATTTTAAAGTCAAAATTTCGAAAAAAAAATCTCACAACAATTCACATTTTTGCATTTCAAACCTTTTCCGAGACGGTAGGCCAAAACCACACAGAGTTTGGATCCATTTTATAGCAGAATCAATCAACTTTTCAGATAATCAAAGTTTTTTACAACCAAAATTAAGATACTTAAGTTATGTGAAAAACCAACCGCAACATCTGAAAAAACCTTAAACTAAAAATTACAAAATTACAAGTTCTTAAAAAACAAGTTCTGCCA
>NW_023007429.1:0-540 GCF_900245975.1 Drosophila guanche | reverse complement strand
TTGATTGATACTGCTATAAAATGGATCCAAACTGTTTGTGGTTTTGGCCTACCGTCTGGGTAAAGCTTTGAAATGCAAAAATGTTGATTGATGTGAGATTTTTTTTTTTTCGATATTTTTACTTTAAAAACTCGGGAAAAGTCGGGTTTATTTTCTATGGCAGAACTTGTTTTTTAGGAACTTATTAAGGATGTAATTTTTAGTTTAAGGTTTTTTAAGGTTTTCACATAACTTAAGTATCTAAGATCTCTTGGCAAAAAACTTTGATTATCAGAAAAGTTGATTGATACTGCTATAAAATGGATCCAAACTCTGTGTGGTTTTGGCCTACCGTCTGGGTAAAGCTTTGAAATGCAAAAATGTTGATTTTTGTGAGGTTTATTGTACGAAATATTGACTTTGAAAACTCTGGTTTATTTTCTATGGCAGAACTTGTTTTTTAAGAACTTATTAAGGAAGTAATTTTAAGTTTAAGGTTTTTTCAGAGGTTGCTGTTTGTTTTTTCACATAACTTAAGTATCTTAGATCTGGTTGCAAAAA
>NW_023007428.1:0-540 GCF_900245975.1 Drosophila guanche | reverse complement strand
ATTTTTGCATTTCAAATCCTTACCCAGGCGGTAGGCCAACTCCACAAACAGTTTGGATCCATTTTATAGCAGTATCAATCAACTTTTCAGATAATCAAAGTTTTTTTACAACCACAATTAAGATACTTAAGTTATGTGAAAAAACAAACAGCAACCTCTGAAAAAACCTTAAACTAAAAATTACATCATTAATAAGTTATTGAAAAAACAAGTTCTGCCATAGAAAATAAACCCGACTTTTCCCGAGTTTTTAAAATCAAAATTTCGAAAAAAAAAAATCTCACAACAATCAACAATTTTGCATTACAAAGATTTACCCAGAGGGTAGCCCAAAACCACAAAGAGTTTGGATCCACTTTATAGCAGTATCAATCAACTTTTCAGATACTCAAGGGTTTTTACAACCAAAATTAAGATACTTAAGTTATGTGAAAAAACAAACCACAACCTCTGAAAAAACCTTAAACTAAAAATTACAAAATTACTAGTTCTTAAAAAACAAGTTCTGCCATAGAAAATAAAACCGACTTTTCCCGAGTT
>NW_023007427.1:0-540 GCF_900245975.1 Drosophila guanche | reverse complement strand
CGTCTCGGAAAAGCTTTGAAATGCAAAAATGTTGATTTTTGTGAGGTATTTTTTACGAATTTTTGACTTTAAAAACTCGGAAAAGTCGGGTTTATTTTCTATGGCAGAACTTGTTTTTTTAGGAACTTATTAAGGATGTAATTTTTAGTTTAAGGTTTTTTCAGAGGTTGCGGTTTGTTTTTTCACATAACTTAAGTATTTTAGATCTGGTTGCAAAAAACTTTGATTATCTGAAAAGTTTATTGATACTGCCATAAAATGGATCCAAACTCTGTGTGGTTTTGGCCTTCCGTCTGGGTAAAGCTTTAAAATGCAAAAATGTTGATTGTTGTGAGATTTTATTTTCGAAATTTTGACTTTAAAAACTTGGGAAAAGTCGGTTTTATTTTCTATGGCAGAACTTGTTTTCTTAGGAACTTATTAAGGATGTAATTTTTAAGTTAAGGTTTTTTCAGAGGTTGCGGTTTGTTTTTTCACATAACTTAAGTACCTTAATTTTGGTTGTAAAAAACTTTGATTATCTGAAAAGTTGATTGATAC
>NW_023007426.1:0-540 GCF_900245975.1 Drosophila guanche | reverse complement strand
TAATGTACGATATGATATACTGTACTGTATGGCCTTTCATATGAAATAGGCATTATTTTAATATAAATACAAGATGTATTTTGGTTATGATGGTTGATTGGGCATGTTTCCCATATACATGTATAATATAACTTCAGCATGATTTGATTATGAAGAAACGATAATGTACGCTTTGATATACTGTACTGTATGGCCTTTAATATGAAATGGGCATTGTATTGATATAAATACAAAATGTAAATTGGTTTTGATGGTTGATTGGACATGTTTCCCATATACATGTATAATATAACTTCAGCATGATTTGATTATGAAGAAACGATTATGTACGATATGATATACTGTATGATTTTTCATATGTTAGCCGTGACCCTGGGGAAAAACCTGTATATGCACTGGTGTCCGACTTGATATATATCATCTGATGAAAAATTTTAAATTTTGTCTTTACATATGATATGGGGGAAAATACCTAGCTGACAATGTCTGATACTTTATTTGGTTGGATATGTATATAGTTGTTACTATATATGAATAACA
>NW_023007425.1:0-540 GCF_900245975.1 Drosophila guanche | reverse complement strand
GAGATTTTTTTTTCGATATTTTTACTTTAAAAACTCGGGAAAAGTCGGGTTTATTTTCTATGGCAGAACTTGTTTTTTAGGAACTTATTAAGGATGTTATTTTTAGTTTAAGGTTTTTTCAGAGGTTGCGGTTTGTTTTTTCACATAAGTTAAGAATCTGAATTTTGGTTGTAAAAAATTTTGATTATCTGAAAAGTTGATTGATACTGCTATAAATTGGATCCAAACTCTGTGTGGTTTTGGCCTACCGCCTGGATAAAGCTTTAAAATGCAAAAATGTTCATTTTTGTGAGTTATTTTGTACGAAATTTTGACTTTAAAAACTCGGGTTTTTTTTTTCAATGGCAGAACTTGTTTTTTAAGAACTTATTAAGAAAGTAATTTTAACTTTAAGGTTTTTTCAGAGGTTGCGGTTTGTTTTTTTACATAACTTAAGTATCTTAATTTTGGTTGTAAAAAACTTTGATTATCTGAAAAGTTGATTGATACTTCTATAAAATGGATCCAAACTGTGTGGTATTGGCCTACCGTCTGGGTAAA
>NW_023007424.1:0-540 GCF_900245975.1 Drosophila guanche | reverse complement strand
CTGAATCTCAGAGACTATAAAAGCTAGAGCTACCAAATTTTGCATCCAGACTTCTGTATGCTCACACTGTTACAAGTGTATTTAAAAAATGTGCCCCTCCCCATTCCGCCCCCGCAAAAGGGCGAAAACCTCCCAAATCTACAATTTTAAAGATAGAAGAAAATTAAAATTCTGTAGGGAATGGCCATATCTATCAGATCACCAAATTGGGATCCGATTGGATCATTATAGTCAGAAAGAAGATATTAATTAGCAGTGGCTAAACCCACACTGTCCTGCAAATCTACAATTTTAAAGTTAAAAGAAAACTAAAAACGCCATTCTGTAGGGAATGCACCCCTCCCCCCCCCCTCACGCAGCTTATATTTGTTTTATACCCGGTACTTGAAGAGTAAATAGGGTATATTGTATTTGTACACAAAGTTAATGTATGTAACACACAGAAGGAATCGTTTACGACCCCATAAAGTATACATATTATTGATAACCATCAATAGCCGAGTCGATTGAGCCCTGTCTGTCTGTCCGTCTGTCCGTCCG
>NW_023007423.1:0-540 GCF_900245975.1 Drosophila guanche | reverse complement strand
CCCTAAAGAATAAATAAGTCGCGAGCATGCAGGAAAGATAGATGTTAGGCTAATATTCGAGGAAAATTAGATCTAATCATAACTAGACTAAGCTAAGCAAGCAGAAATTACCAAAATCAGAAACAAGACAAAACTAAAATGAAACTAACTACGGGAGAGGTAGGCTAGTATAAGAGATTTAAGAAGAGGAAGGGAGTTCGTTGAGGATATAATGTGGTAGAGGGAATTATAATCCGAGCATAAAACCCTAAAGGGTTCGTGTGAGGCATAATTCGATCTACATAGTGGAAGGAACAAAGGAATAAAGTTTCTAGTGGGTCTAATGGGAATCGTAAAGTTTGTGCGGCTCAGCAAGTCAGGGCTGTCTACATCCCCCTTGATCAAGTTGTGCATAAAAATTACACCAAGCATTTTTCTACGACTAACTAAAGATGGAAGATTTATTAAAAGAAGTCTACTACGGTAGGATGGCAGTCTCACAGTTGCATCCCAGTTGAGGCCCCGTAGGGCAAATAATAAAAAGTTTTTCTGTACTGATTC
>NW_023007422.1:0-540 GCF_900245975.1 Drosophila guanche | reverse complement strand
TCGGGTTGTTTTTTCTTTGCCAGAACTTGTTTTTTAGAAACTTATTAAGGAAGTAATTTTTAGTTTAAGGTTTTTTCAGATGTTGCGGTTGGTTTTTCACATAACTTAAGTATCTTAATTTTGGTTGTAAAAAACCTTGATTATCTAAAAAGTTGATTGATACTGCTATTAAATGGATCCAAACTCTGAGTGGTTTTGGCCTACCGTCTCGAAAAGCTTTGAAATGCAACAATGTGGATTGTTGTGAGATTTTTTTTTTCGAAATTTTGACTTTAAAAACTCGGGAAAAGTTGGTTTTATTTCCCATGGCAGAACTTGTTTTTTAAGAACTAGCAATTTTCTAATTTTTAGTTTAAGGTTTTTTCAGAGGTTGTGGTTGTTTTTTCACATAACTTAAGTATCTTAATTTTGGTTGTAAAAAACTTTGATTATCTGAAAAGTTGATTGATACTGCTATAAAATGGATCCAAACTCTGAGTGGTTTTGGCCTACCGTCTCGAAAAGCTTTGAAATGCAAAAATGTGGATTGTTGTGAGATTT
>NW_023007421.1:0-540 GCF_900245975.1 Drosophila guanche | reverse complement strand
AGAAAATAAACCCGATTCTTCCCAAGTTTTTAAAGTCAAAATTTCGTAAAAAATACCTCACAAAAATCAAAATTTTTGCATTTCAAAGCTCTACCCAGACGGTAGGCCAAAACCACACAGAGTTTGGATCCACTTTATATCAGTATCAATCAACTTTTTCAGATAATCAGAGTTCTTTACAACCAGATCTAAGATACTTGAGTTATGTGAAAAAACAAACCGCCACCTCTTAAAAACATTAAACAAAAAAGTACAAACTTTGAAAATTCTTAAAAGAAAAGTTCTGCCATAGAAAATAAACCCGACTTTTCCCGAATTTTTAAAGTCAAAATTTCGTACTTAATACCTCACAAAAATCAACATTTTTGCATTTAAAGCCTTTACCCAGACGGTAGGCCAAAATCACACAGAGTTTGAATCCATTTTATATCAGTTTCAATCGACTTTTCAAATAATGAAAGTTTCTTGCAACCAGATCTAAGTTACCTAAGCTATGTGAAAAAACAAATCGCTACCTCTGAAAAAACCTTAAACAAAAAA
>NW_023007420.1:0-540 GCF_900245975.1 Drosophila guanche | reverse complement strand
TTTTTCACATAACTTAAGTATCTTAATTGTGGTTGTAAAAAAACTTTGATTATCTGAAAAGTTGATTGATACTGCTATAAAGTGGATCCAAACTCTGTGTGGTTTTGGCCTACCGTCTGGGTAAATCTTTGTTATGCAAAATTGTTGATTGTTGTGAGATTTCTTTTTTTCGAAATTTTGACTTTAAAAACTCGGGAAATGTCGGTTTTATTTTCTATGGCAGAACTTTTTTTTTCAAGAACTTATTAATGATTTAATTTTTAGTTTAAGGTTTTTTCAGAGGTTGTGGATTGTTTTTTTACATAACTTAAGTATCTTAATTTTGGTTGTAAAAAACTTTGATTATCTGAAAAGTTGATTGATACTGCCATAAAATGGATCCAAACTGTGTGGTTTTGGCCTACCGTCTGGGTAAAGCTTAGAAATGCAAAAATGTTGATTGATGTTAGATTTTTTTTTCTTCGAAATTTTGATTTTGAGGTTGAGGTTTGTTTTTTTCACATAACCTAGTTATCTTAGATCTGGTTGTTTGGAACTTTG
>NW_023007419.1:0-540 GCF_900245975.1 Drosophila guanche | reverse complement strand
GAACTTGTTTTTTAGGAACTTATTAAGGATGTAATTTTTAGTTTAAGGTTTTTTCAGAGGTTGCGGTTTGTTTTTTCACATAACTTAAGTGTCTAAGATCTGGTTGCAAAAAACTTTGATTATCAGAAAAGTTGATTGATTCTGCTATAAAATGGATCCAAACTCTGTGTGATTTTGGCCTACCGTCTGGGTAAAGCTTTGAAATGCAAAAATGTTGATTTTTGTGAGGTATTTTGTACGAAATTTTGACTTTAAAAACTCGTGTTTCTTTTTCTATGGCAGAACTTGTTTTTTAAGAACTTATTAAGGAAGTAGTTTTAAGTTTAATTTTTTTTCAGAGGTTGCGGTTTGTTTTTTCACATAACTTAAGTATCTTAATTTTGGTTGTAAAAAACTTTGATTATCTGAAAAGTGGATTGATACTGCTATAAAATGGATCCAAACTCTGTGTGGTTTTGGCCTACCGTCTGGGTAAAGCTTTAAAATGCAAAAATGTTGATTGTTGTGAGATTTTTTTTTTCCCAAATTTTGACTTTAAGA
>NW_023007418.1:0-540 GCF_900245975.1 Drosophila guanche | reverse complement strand
GGCATGTTTCCCATATACATGTATAATATAACTTCAGCATGATTTGATTATGAAGAAACGATAATGTACGCTTTGATATACTGTACTGTATGGCCTTTCATATGAAATGGGCATTGTATTGATATAAATACAAAATGTAAATTGGTTTTGATGGTTTATTGGACATGTTTCCCATATACATGTATAATATGACTTCAGCATGATTTGATTATGAAGAAACGATAATGTACGATATGATATAGTGTACTGTATGGCCTTTCATATGAAATATGCATTGTGTTGATATAAATACAAGATGTAAATTGGTTGTAATGGTTGATTGGGCATGTTTCCCATATACATGTATAATATAACTTCAGCATGATTTGATTATGAAGAAACGATAATGTACGATATGATATTCTGTACTGTATGGCCTTTCATATGAAATGGGCATCGTATTGATATAAATACAAAATGTATAATGGCTTTGATGGTTGATTGGGCATGTTTCCCATATACATGTATAATATAACTTCAGCATGATTTGATTATGAAGAA
>NW_023007417.1:0-540 GCF_900245975.1 Drosophila guanche | reverse complement strand
AAAATAAACCCGACTGTTCCCGAATTTGTAAAGTCAAAATGTCGTGAAATATACCTCACAAAAATCAACATTTTTGCATTTCAAAGCTTTACCCAGACGGTAGGCCACAACCACACACAGTTTGGATCCATTTTATAGCAGTATCAATCAACTTTACAGATAATCAAAGTTTTTTTTCAACCAGATCTAAGATACTTAAAATATGTGAAAAAACAAAATACTACCTTTGAAAAAACCTAAAACTAAAAATTACATCCTTATTAAGTTCTTAAAAAACCAGTTCTGCCATAGAAAATAAACCCGACTGTTCCCGAATTTGTAAAGTCGAAATGTCGTGAAATATACCTCACAAAAATCAACATTTTTGCATTTCAAAGCTTTACCCAGACGGTAGGCGAAATCCACACACAGTTTGGATCAATTTTTTAGCAGTATCAATCAACTTTTCAGATAATTAAAGTTTTTTTCAACCAGATCTAAGATACTTATGTTATGTGAGAAAACAAACCGCAACCTTTGAAAAAACCTTAAACAAAAAAA
>NW_023007416.1:0-540 GCF_900245975.1 Drosophila guanche | reverse complement strand
CAATCAACTTTTCAGATAATCAAAGTTTTTTACAACCACAGTTAAGATACTCAAGTTATGTGAAAAAACAAACCGAAACCTCTGAAAAAACCTTAAACTAAAAATTACAAAATTGCTAGTTCTTAAAAAGCAAGTTCTGCCATAAAAAATAAAACCAACTTTTCCCAAGTTTTTAAAGTCAAAATTTCGAAAAAAAAAAATCTCACAACAATTCACATTTTTGCATTTCAAACCTTTTCCGAGACGGTAGGCCAAAACCACACAGAGTTTGGATCCATTTTATAGCAGAATCAATAAACTTTTCAGATAATCAAAGTTTTTTTGCAACCAGATCTAAGATACTTAAGTTACTTAAAAAAACAAACCACATCCTCTGAAAAAACCTTAACCTAAAAACTACAAAATTACTAGTTCTTAAAAAACAAGTTCTGCCATAGAAAATAAACCCAACTTTTCCCGAGTTTTTAAAGTAAAAATATCGAAAAAAAAAAATCTCACATCAATCAACATTTTTGCATTTCAAAGCTTTACCCAGACGGT
>NW_023007415.1:0-540 GCF_900245975.1 Drosophila guanche | reverse complement strand
AATTGCTAGTTCTTAAAAAACAAGTTCTGCCATAGAAAATAAAACCAACTTTTCCCGAGTTTTTAAAGTCAAAATTTCGAAAAAAAAAAATCTCACAACAATTCACATTTTTGCATTTCAAAGCTTTTCGAGACGGTAGACCGAAACCACTCAGAGTTTGGATCCATTTTATAGCAGAATCAATAAACTTTTCAGACAATCAAAGTTTTTTTGCAACCAGATCTAAGATACTTAAGTTATGAAAAAAAAAACAAACCGCAAGCTCTAAAAAAAACCTTAAACTTAAAATTACTTCCTTAATAAATTCTTAAAAGAAAAGTTCTTCCATAGAAAATAAACCCAACTTTTCCCGAGTTTTTAAAGTAAAAATATCGAAAAAAAAAATCTCACATCAATCAACATTTTTGCATTTCAAAGCTTTACCCAGACGGTAGGCCAAAACCACACAGTCTGGATCCATTTTAAAGGAGTATAAATCAACTTTTCAGATAATCAAAGTTTTTTACAACCAAAATTAAGATACTCAAGTTATGTGAAAAA
>NW_023007414.1:0-540 GCF_900245975.1 Drosophila guanche | reverse complement strand
ATAATTTTCGTTGTAAAAAACTTTGATTATCTGAAAAGTTGATTGATATATAAAATGGATCCAAACTCTGTGTGGTTTTGGCCTACCGTCTGGGTAAAGCTTTGAAATGCAAAAATGTTGCTTTTTGTGAGGTATTTTGTAAGAAATTTTGACTTTAAAAACTCGGGTTTATTTTCTATGGCAGAACTTGTTTTTAAGAACTTATTAAGGAAGTAATTTTAAGATTAAGGTTTTTTCAGAGGTTGCGGTTTGTTTTTTTACATAACTTAAGTATCTTAGATCTGGTTGCAAAAAACATTGATTATCTGAAAAGTTGATTGATATATAAAATGGATCCAAATTCTGTGTGTTTTTGGCCTACCGTCTCGGAAAAGCTTTGAAATGCAAAAATGTGGATTGTTGTGAGAATTTTTTTTCGAAATTTTTACTTTAAAAACTCGGGAGAAGTCGGTTTTATTTTCTATGCCAGAACTTGTTTTTTAAGAACTAGCATTTTTGTAATTTTTAGTTTAAGGTTTTTTCAGAGGTTGCGGTTTGTTT
>NW_023007413.1:0-540 GCF_900245975.1 Drosophila guanche | reverse complement strand
GCCAAAAGAACAAACAGTTTGGATCCATTTTATAGCAGTATCAATCAACTTTTCAGATAATCAAAGTTTTTTGCAACAAGATCTAAGATACTTAAGTTATGTAAAAAAACAAACCGCAACCTCTGAAAAAACCTTAAACTAAAAATTACAACCTAAATAAGTTCCTAAAAAACAATTTCTGCCATAGAAAATAAACCCGACTTTTCCCGAGTTTTTAAAGTAAAAATATCGAACAAAAAATCTCACATCATTCAACATTTTTGCATTTCAAAGCTTAACCCAGACGGTAGGCCAATACCACAAACAGTTTGGATCCATTTTATAGCAGTATCAATCAACTATTCAGATAATCAAAGTTTTTTACAACCAAAATTAAGATACTTAAGTTATGTGAAAAAACAAACCGCAACCTCTGAAAAAACCTTAAACTTAAAATAACTTCCTTAATAAGTTCTTAAAAAACAAGTTCTGCCATAGAAAATAAACCCGACTTTTCCCGAGTTTTTAAAGTGAAAATTTCGAAAAAAAATTCACAACAAT
>NW_023007412.1:0-540 GCF_900245975.1 Drosophila guanche | reverse complement strand
TTTTCTATGGCAGAACTTGTTTTTTTAGGAACTTATTAAGGATGTAATTTTTAGTTTAAGGTTTTTTCAGAGGTTGCGGTTTGTTTTTTCACATAAGGTAAGTATCATTATTTTGGTTGTACAAAACTTTGATTATCTGAAAAGTTGATTGACTGCTATAAAATGGATCCAAACTCTGTGTGGTTTTGACCTACCGCCTGGGTAAAGCTTTGAAATGCAAAAATGTTGATTTTTGTGAGGTATTTTTTACGAATTTTTGACTTTAAAAACTCGGGAAAAGTCGAGTTTATTTTCTATGGCAGAACTTGTTTTTTTAGGAACTTATTAAGGATGTAATTTTTAGTTTAAGGTTTTTTCAGAGGTTGCGGTTTGTTTTTTCATATAACTTAAGTATCTTAGATCTG
Source organism: Drosophila guanche (assembly GCF_900245975.1). Lineage (NCBI taxonomy): Eukaryota > Metazoa > Arthropoda > Insecta > Diptera > Drosophilidae > Drosophila > Drosophila guanche. The sequence continues at coordinate 136 of NW_023007412.1, read as the reverse complement.
GTTGTAAAAAACTTTGATTATCTGAAAAGTTGATTGATACTGCTTTAAAATGGATCCTAACTCTGTGTGGTTTTGGCCTACCGTCTGGGTAAAGCTTTGAAATGCAAAAATGTTGATTTTTGTGAGGTATTTTTTT
>NW_023007411.1:0-540 GCF_900245975.1 Drosophila guanche | reverse complement strand
CAGAGACTATAAAAGCTAGAGCCACCAAATTATGCATCCAGACTTCTGTATGCTCACACTGTTACAAGTGTATTTAAAAAATGTGCCCCGCCCCCTTCCGCCCCCGCAAAATATCGAAAACCTCCCAAATCTACAATTTTAAAGATAGTAGAAAACTAAAAACGCCATTCTGTAGGGAATGGTCATATCTATCAGATAACTAAATTGGGATCCGATTGGATCATTATTATAGCCAGAAAGAAGAAATGAATTAGCAGTGGCTAAACCCACACTGTCCTGCAGCTTTTGTTGTTCTTTTCACATTCTCTCATTCACACTCTGCTTCACTCGGCCTCTGCCTCTGCCGACTTTAAACCACCGCCCCCCCCCCACCATCACAGCTTATATTTGTTTTACACCCGGTACTCGAAGAGTAAATAGGGTATATTGTATTTGTGCACAAAGTTAATGTATGTAACACACAGAAGGAATCGTTTCCGACCCCATAAAGTGTATATATTCTTGGTCACCATCAATAGCCGAGTCGATTGAGCCCTGTCT
>NW_023007410.1:0-540 GCF_900245975.1 Drosophila guanche | reverse complement strand
TAAAGTCAAAATTTCGAAAAAAAAATCTCACAACAATCCACATTTTTGCATTTCAAAGCTTTTCCGAGACGGTAGGCCAAAACCACTCAGAGTTTGGATCCATTTTATAGCAGTATCAATCAACTTTTCAGATAATCAAAGTTTTTTACAACCACAGTTAAGATACTTAAGTTATGTGAAAAAACAAACCGAAACCTCTCAAAAAACCTTAAACTAAAAATTACAAAATTGCTAGTTCTTAAAAAACAAGTTCTGCCATAGAAAATAAAACCAACTTTTCCCAAGTTTTTAAAGTCAAAATTTCGAAAAAAAAAAAATCTTACAACAATCCACATTTTTGTATTTCAAAGCTTTTCCGAGACGGTAGGCCAAAACCACACAGAGTTTGGATCCATTTAATAGCAGTATCAATCAACTGTTTAGATAATCAAGGTTTTTTACAACCAAAATTAAGATACTTAAGTTATGTGAAAAAACAAACCGCAACCTATGAAAAATCAAAGTAATCAAAGTTCTTTACAACCAGGTCTAAGATGGTTA
>NW_023007409.1:0-540 GCF_900245975.1 Drosophila guanche | reverse complement strand
GGTTGTAAATAACTTTGAGTACTTTGATTTTTCATAGGTTGCGGTTTGTTTTTTCACATAACTTAAGTATCTTAATTTTGGATGTAAAAAACTTTGATTATCTGAAAAGTTGATTGACATTGCTATTAAATAGATCCAAACTGTTTGTGGTTTTGGCCTACGGTCTCGGAAAAGTTTTGAAATGCAAAAATGTTGATTGTTGTGAGATTTTTTTTTTCGAAATTTTGACTTTAAAAACTCGGGAAAAGTCGGTTTTATTTTCTATGGCAGAACTTGTTTTTTAAGAACTAGTAATTTTTTAATTTTTAGGTTAAGGTTTTTTCAGAGGTTGTGGTTTGTTATTTTACATAACTTAAGTATCTTAATTTTGGTTGTAAAAAACTTTGATTATCTGAAAAGTTGATTGATACTGCTATAAAGTGGATCCAAACTCTGTGTGGTTTTGGCCTACCGTCTCGGAAAAGCTTTAAAATGCAAAAATGTTGATTTTTGTGAGATTTTTTTTTCTCGAAATTTTGACTTTAAAAACTCGGGAAAAGT
>NW_023007408.1:0-540 GCF_900245975.1 Drosophila guanche | reverse complement strand
CATATGATGAAACATTTAAAATTTGTCCTTACATATGGTATGGGGAAAATACCTAGCCGGCAATGTCTGATACTTTATTTGGTTGGATATGTATATAATTGTTACTATATACGAATAATATTGAAGTGTTTGTGTGTTTCTTGTATTAAAATACGAGAACAAATGACTGCTAAGAGGCACTCACTATTGAAGGCGCCTGATTTGCGGAAGCCGTGGCAAAAAACCTCTATGGGGAGTGGTGTCGTGCTTGGTATATTTCATATGATGAACAATTTAAAATTTGTCCTTACATATGATATGGGGAAAATACCTAGATGGCAATGTCTGATACTATGGTTTGATATATGGTTTGATATGTATATAATTGTTACTATATACGAATAATATTGAAGTGTTTGTTTGTTTCTTGTATTAAAATACGAGAACAAATGACTGGTAAGAGGCACTCTCGATTGTAATCACCCGATTTGCGGAAGCCGTGGCAGAAAACCTTTATAGGGAGTGGTGTCATGCTTGGTATATTTCATATGATGAAACATT
>NW_023007407.1:0-540 GCF_900245975.1 Drosophila guanche | reverse complement strand
AGAGGTTGCGGTTTGTTTCTTCACATAACTTAAGTATCTTAATTTTGGTTGTAAAAAATTTTGATTATTTGAAAAGTTGATTGATACTGCTATTAAAAGGATCCAAACTTTTTGTGGTTTTGGCCTACCGTCTCGGAAAAGCTTTGAAATGCAAAAATGTGGATTGTTGTGAGATTTTTTTTTTCGAAATTTTGACTTGGGAAACTTGGGAACTTGGGAAAAGTTGGTTTTATTTTCTATGGCAGAACTTGTTTTTTAAGAACTATCAATTTTGTAATTTTTAGTTTAAGGTTTTTTCAGAGGTTGTGGTTCGTTTTTTCACATAACTTAAGTATCTTAATTTTGGATGTAAAAAACTTTGATTATTTGAAAAGTTGATTGATACTGCTATTAAATGGATCCAAACTGTTTGTGGTTTTGGCCTACGGTCTCGGAAAAGCTTTGAAATGCAAAAATGTTGATTGTTGTGAGATTTTTTTTTTCGAAATTTTGACTTTAAAAACTCGGGAAAAGTCGGTTTTATTTTCTATGGCAGAACTT
>NW_023007406.1:0-540 GCF_900245975.1 Drosophila guanche | reverse complement strand
TATGTGAAAAAACAAACCGAAACCTCTGAAAAAACATTAAACAAAAAAAGTACAAACTTTGAAAGCTCTTAAAAAAAAGTTCTGCCATAGAAAATAAACCCTAAAGTTCCCGAGTTCTTAAAGTCAATATTTCGACAATAAAAATCTCACAACAACCAACATTTTTGCATTTCAAAGCTTTACCCAGGCGGTAGTAAAAAACCACATACAGTTTGGATAAATTTTTTAGCAGTATCAATCAACTTTTCTGATAATCAAAGTTTTTTGCAACCAGATCTAAGATACTTAGGTTATGTGAAAAAACAGACCGCAACCTCTGAAAAAGCCTTAAATTAAAAATTACATCTTTAATAAGTTCCTAAAAAAAAGTTCTGCCATAGAAAATAAACCCGACTGTTCCCGAGTTTTTAAAGTCAATATTTCGACAATAAAAATGTCACAACAACCAACATTTTTGCATTTCAAAGCTTTACCCAGACGGTAGGCCAAAACCACACACAGTTTGGATCAGTTTTTTAGCAGTATCAATCAACTTTTCAG
>NW_023007405.1:0-540 GCF_900245975.1 Drosophila guanche | reverse complement strand
CTATTAAATGGATCCAAACTTTTTGTGGTTTTGGCCTACCGTCTCGGAAAAGTTTTGAAATGCAAAAATGTTGATTTTTGTGAGATTTTTTTTCTCGAAATTTTGCCTTTAAAAACTCGGGAAAATTCGGTTTTATTTTCTATGGCAGAACTTGTTTTTTTAAGAACTAGCTATTTTGTAATTTTTAGTTTCAGGTTTTATCAGAGGTTGCGGTTCGTTTTTTCACATAACTTAAGTTTCTTAATTTTGTTTGTAAAAAACTTTGATTATCTGAAAAGTTGATTGATACTGCTATAAAATGGATCCAAACTGAGTGGCTTTGGCCTACCGTCTCGGAAAATCTTTGAAATGCAAAAATGTTAATTGATGTGAAATTTTTTTTCGATATTTTTACTTTAAAAACTCGGGAAAAGTCGGGTTTATTTTCTATGGCAGAACTTGTTTTTTAAGAACTTATTAAGAAAGTAATTTTAAGTTTAAGGTTTTTTCAGAGGTTGCGGTTTGTTTTTTTACATAACTTAAGTATCTTAATTTTGGTTG
>NW_023007404.1:0-540 GCF_900245975.1 Drosophila guanche | reverse complement strand
TTATTAAAATACTAGAATAAATGACTGTTAAGGGGAACTCCCTGATGTAGGCACCCGATTTGCGGAAGCCGTGGCAAAAAACCTATATAGGGAGTGGTATCGTGCTGGGTATGTTTTATATGTTGAAAAATTTAAAATTTGTCTTTACATATGATATCGGGAAAATACATAGCTGGCAATGTCTAATACTTTATTTGGTGGGATATATATATATATAGTTGTTACTATATATAAATAATATTAAAGTGTTTGTGTGTTTCTTGTATTAAAATACTAGAAGAAATGACTGTTAAGGGGAACTCCCTGATGTAGGCACCCGTTTTGCGGAAGCCGTGGCAAATAACCTATATAGGGAGTGGTATCGTGCTGGGTATGTTTTATATGTTGAAAAATTTAAAATTTGTCTTTACATATGATATGGGGAAAATACATAGCATACATATGTTTCCCATATACATGTATAATATAACTTCAGCATGATTTGATTATGAAGAAACGATAATGTACAATATGATATACTGTACTGTATGGCCTTTCATA
>NW_023007403.1:0-540 GCF_900245975.1 Drosophila guanche | reverse complement strand
ATACTGCACTGCTGCATTTCTTGATGTTCAACAAGCGTTCGATCGAGTCTGGCACAAAGGTTTGTTGTACAAGATAAAGAAATGGCTACCTGCTCCGTACTATTTATTAATGAAATCATATCTGGCTAAAAGATGCTTTTACGTGCAGCAGAAAACCGATAGTTCATCACTACTTCTCAAGCAAAATGTGAATGAGAGAATGTGAAAAGAACAACAAAAGCTGCAGGACAGTGTGGGTTTGGCCACTGCTAATTAATTTCTTCTTTCTGGCTTTAATAATGATCCAATCGGATCCCAATTTATTGATCTGATAGATATGGCCATTCCCTACAGAATGGCGGTTTTAGTTTTCTTCTATCTTTAAAATTGTAGATTTGGGAGGTTTTCGCCCTTTTGCGGGGGCGGAATGGGGCGGGGCACATTTTTTAAATACACTTGTAACAGTGTGAGCATACAGAAGTCTGGATGCAAAATTTGGTGGCTCTAGCTTTTATAGTCTCTGAGATTCAGGTGCTCAACAAGACGGACGGACAGACGGAC
>NW_023007402.1:0-540 GCF_900245975.1 Drosophila guanche | reverse complement strand
CTAGCAATTTTGTAATTTTTCGTTTAAGGTTTTTTCAGAGGTTGCGGTTCGTTTTTTCACATAACTTAAGTATCTTAATTTTGGTTGTAAAAAATTTTGATTATCTGAAAAGTTGATTGATACTGCTATAAAGTGGATCCAAAATCTGTGTGCTTTTGGCCTACCGTCTCGGAAAAGCTTTGAAATGCAAAAATGTGGACTGTTGTGAGATTTTTTTTTTTCGAAATTTTGACTTTAAAAACTTGGGAAAAGTTGGTTTTATTTTCTATGGCAGAACTTGTTTTTTAAGAACTAGCAATTTTGTAATTTTTAGTTTAAGGTTTTTTCAGAGGTTGCGGTTGGTTTTTTCACATAACTAAAGTATCTTAATTTTGGATGTAAAAAACTTTGATTATCTGAAAAGTTGATTGATACTGCTATTAAATGGATCCAAACTGTTTGTGGTTTTGGCCTACGGTCTCGGAAATGCTTTCAAATGCAAAAATGTTGATTGTTGTGAGATTTTTTTTTTCGAAATTTTGACTTTAAAAACTCGGGAAA
>NW_023007401.1:0-540 GCF_900245975.1 Drosophila guanche | reverse complement strand
AAAAATCTCACAAAAATCAACATTTTTGCATTTCAAAGCTTTTCCGAGACGGTAGGCCAAAACCACACAGAGTTTGGATCCACTTTATAGCAGTATCAATCAACTTTTCAGATAATCAAAGTTTTTTAAAACCAAATCTAAGATACTTAAGTTATGTAAAAAAACAAACCACAACCTCTGAAAAAACCTTAAACTAAAAATTACAAAATTACTAGTTCGTAAAAAACAAGTTCTGCCATAGAAAATAAAACCGACTTTTCCCGAGTTTTTAAAGTCAAAATTTCGAGAGAAAAAAATCTCACAAAAATCAACATTTTTGCATTTCAAAGCTTTTCCGAGACGGTAGGCCAAAACCACAAAAAGTTTGGATCCATTTAATAGCAGTATCAATCAACTTTTCAGATAATCAAAATTTTTTACAACCAAAATTAAGATACTTAAGTTATGTGAAAAAACGAACCGCAACCTCTGAAAAAACCTTAAACTAAAAATTACAAAATTGCTAGTTCTTAAAAAACAAGTTCTGCCATAGAAAATAAA
>NW_023007400.1:0-541 GCF_900245975.1 Drosophila guanche | reverse complement strand
TGGCCTACCGTCTGGGTAAAGCTTTGTAATGCAAAATTGTTGATTGTTGTGAGATTTTTTTTCCAAATTTTGACTTCAAAAACTCGGGAAAAGTCGGGTTTATTTTCTATGGCAGAACTTGTTTTTTAAGAACTTATTAAGGAAGTAATTTTAAGTTTCAGGTTTTTTCTGAGGTTGCGGTTTGATTTTCACATAACTTAAGTATCTTAATTTTGGTTGTAAAAAACTTTGATTATCTGAAAAGTTGATTGATACTTCTATAACATGGATCCAAACTCTGTGTGGTTTTGGCGTACCGCCTGGGTAAGGATTTGAAATGCAAAAATGTTGATTGATGTGAGATTTTTTTTTTTTTTTTCGAAATTTTGACTTTAAAAACTCGGGAAAAGTCGGTCTTATTTTCTATGGCAGATCTTGTTTTTTAAGAACTAGCAATTTTGTTACTTTTCGTTTAAGGTTTTTTCAGAGGTTGCGGCTTGTATTTTCACATAAGTTAAGTATCTTAATTGTGGTTGTAAAAAACTTTGATTATCTGAAAAGT
>NW_023007399.1:0-541 GCF_900245975.1 Drosophila guanche | reverse complement strand
TGAGATTTTTTTTTCTCGAAATTTTGACTTTAAAAACTCGGGAAAAGTCGGTTTTATTTTCTATGGCAGAACTTGTTTTTTAAGAACTAGTAATTTTGTAATTTTTAGGTTAAGGTTTTTTCAGAGGTTGTGGTTTGTTTTTCTACATAACTTAAGTATCTTAATTTTGGTTGTAAAAAACTTTGATTATCTGAGAAAATGATTGACACTGCTATAAAATGGATCCAAACTCTGAGTGGTTTTGGCCTACCGTCTCGAAAAGCTTTGAAATGCAAAAATGTGGATTGTTGTGAGATTTTTTTTTTTCGAAATTTTGACTTTAAAAATTTGGGAAAAGTCGGCTTTATTTTCTATGGCAGAACTTGTTTTTTAAGAACTAGTAATTTTGTAATTTTTAGGTTAAGGTTTTTTCAGAGGTTGTGGTTTGTTTTTTTACATACCTTAAGTATCTTAATTTTGGATGTAAAAAACTTTGATTATCTGAAAAGTTGATTGATACTGCTATTAAATGGATCCAAACTGTTTGTGGTTTTGGCCTACG
>NW_023007398.1:0-541 GCF_900245975.1 Drosophila guanche | reverse complement strand
TTTGTATGCTCACACTGTTACAAGTGTATTTAAAAAATGTGCCCCGCCCCATTGCGCCCCCGCAAAAGGGCGAAAACCTCCCAAATCTACAATTTTAAAGATAGAAGAAAACTAAAAACGCCATTCTGTAGGGAATGGACATATCTATCAGATCACCAAATTGGGATCCGATTGGATCATTAGTGTAGCCAGAAAGAAGAAATTAATTAGCATTGCCTAAACCCACACTGTCCTGCTGCTTTTGTTTTTCTTTTCACATTCTCTAATTCACACTCTGCTTCACTCGGCCTCTGCCTCTGCCGTCCCTCTGCCGCTGCCGACTTTAAACCACCCCCCCCCCCCCTCACGCAGCTTATATTTGTTTTATACCCGGTAGTCGAAGAGTAAATAGGGTATATTGTATTTGTGCACAAAGTTAATGTATGTAACACACAGAAGGAATCGTTTCCGACCCCATAAAGTGTATATATTCTTGATCACCATCAAAAGCCGAGTCGATTGAGCCCTGTCTGTCTGTCCGTCTGTCCGTCCGTCTGTCCGT
>NW_023007397.1:0-541 GCF_900245975.1 Drosophila guanche | reverse complement strand
TTTGTTTTCTCACATAAGTTAAGTAGCTTAATTTTCGTTGTAAAAACTTTGATTATCTGAAAACATGATTAATACTGCTATAAAATGGATCCAAACTCTCTGTGGTTTTGGCCTACCGTCTGGGTAAAGCTTTGAAATGCAAAAATTTTGATTGTTGTGAGATTTTTTGTTTTCGAAATTTTGACTTTAAAAACTTGGGAAAAGTCGGGTTTATTTTCTATGCCAGAACTTGTTTTTTAAGAACTAACAATTTTGTAATTTTTTGTTTAATGTTTTTTCAGAGGTTGCGGTTTGTTTTTTTCACATAACTTAAGTATCTAAGATCTGGTTGCAAAAAACTTGTATTATCTGAAAAGTTGATTGATACTACTATAAAATGGATCCAAACTCTGTGTGGTTTTGGCCTACCGTCTCGGAAAAGCTTTGAAATGCAAAAATGTTGATTGATGTGAGATTTTTTTTTCGATATTTTTACTTCAAAAATTCCGGGAAAAGTCGGGTTTAATTTCTATGGCAGAACTTGTTTTTTAGTAACTTATTA
>NW_023007396.1:0-541 GCF_900245975.1 Drosophila guanche | reverse complement strand
GGCCTACCGTCTGGGTAAAGCTTTGAAATGCAAAAATGCTGATTTTTGTGAGGTATTTTGTACGAAATTTTGACTTTAAAATCTCGGGTTTATTTTCTATGGCAGAACTTGTTTTGTAAGAACTTATTAAGGAAGTAATTTTAAGTTTAAGGCTTTTTCAGAGGTTGCGGTTTGTTTTTTCGCATAACTTAAGTATCTTAATTTTGGTTGTAAAAAACTTTGATTATCTGAAAAGTTGAATGATACTGCTATAAAATGGATCCAAACTGTGTGTGGTTTTGGCCCACCGTCTGGGTAAAGCTTTGAAATGCAAAAATTTTGATTGTTGTGAGATTTTTTGTTTTCGAAATTTTGACTTTAAAAACTCGGGAAGAGTCGGGTTTATTTTCTATGGCAGAACTTGTTTTTTAAGAACTAACAATTTTGTAATTTTTTGTTTTATGTTTTTTCAGAGGTTGCGGTTTGTTTTTTTCACATAACTTAAGTATCTAAGATCTGGTTGCAAAAAACTTTGATTATCTGAAAAGTTGATTGATTCTGC
>NW_023007395.1:0-541 GCF_900245975.1 Drosophila guanche | reverse complement strand
CCTTCTGTCTCTCTTCCTGTGTCTCTCTGCCTTCTGTCTCTCTACCTGTCTCTCTGCCTGCTGTCTCTTTGCCTGTCTCTCTGCCTGCTTTCTCTCTTCCTCTGCCTCTGTCTGTCTCTTTGCCTCCCTTTCTGCCTGTCCCTCTGCTTGCTGTCTCTCTTCCTGTGTCTCTGTCTGTCTCTTTGCCTGTCTCTCTGCCTCCTGTCTCTCTTCCTGTCTCTCTGCCTGTCCCTCTACTTGCTGTCTATATTCCTGTGTCTCTCTGCCTTCTGCCTCTCTTCCTTTCTCTCTACCTGTCTCTCTGCCTGCTGTCTCTCTTCCTGTGTCTCTCTGCCTGATGACTCTCTTCCTGTGACTCTGTCTGTCTCTTTGACTCTCTCTCTGCCTGTCCCTCTACCTGATGTCTCTCTTCCTGTGCCTCTGTCTGTCTCTTTGCCTCCCTCTCTGCCTGTCCCTCTGCTTGCTGTCTCTCTGCCTGTCTCTCTGCCTCCTGTCTCTCTTCCTGTCTCTCTGTCTGTCTCTTTGCCTGTCTCTCTGCCTG
>NW_023007394.1:0-541 GCF_900245975.1 Drosophila guanche | reverse complement strand
CCGACTTTTCCCGAGTTTTTAAAGTAAAAAATATCGAAAAAAAAAAAATCTCACATCAATCAACATTTTTGCATTTCAAAGGCTTATCCAGACGGTAGGCCAAAACCACTCAGTTTGGATCCATTTTATAGCAGTATCAATCAACTTTTCAGATAATCAAAGTTTTTTACAAACAAAATTAAGATACTTAAGTTATGTGAAAAACCAAACCACAACCTCTGAAAAAACCTTAAACTAAAAATTAAATCCTTAATAAGTTTCTAAAAAACAAGTTCTGCCATAGAAAATAAAACCGACTTGTCCCAAATTTTAAAGTAAAAATTTCGAAAAAAAAATCTCACCTCAATCAACATTTTTGCATTTCAAAGCTTTTCCGAGACGGTGGGCCAAAACCACAAACAGTTTGGATCCATTTTATATCAGTATGAATCAACTTTTCAGATAATCAAAGTTTTTTACAACCAAAATTAAGATACTTAAGTTATGTGAAAAACCAAACCACAACCACTGAAAAAACCTTAAACTAAAAATTAAATCCTTA
>NW_023007393.1:0-541 GCF_900245975.1 Drosophila guanche | reverse complement strand
CGTAGGCCAAAACCACACAGAGTTTGGATCCATTTTATAGCAGAATCAATCAACTTTTCAGATAATCAAAGTTTTTTTGCAACCAGATCTAAGATACTTAAGTTATGAAAAAAAAACAAACCGCAAGCTCTAAAAAAAACCTTAAACTAAAAATTACTTTCTTAATAAGTTCTTAAAAGAAAAGTTCTTCCATAGAAAAATAACCCGACTTTTCCCGAATTTTTAAAGTAAAAATTTCGAAAACAAAAAATCTCACAACAATAAGCATTTTTGCATTTCAAAGCTTAACCGAGACGGTAGGCCAAAACCACTCAGAGTTTGGATCCATTTTTTAGCAGTATCAATCAACTTTTCAGATAATCAAAGTTTTTTACAACCACAGTTAAGATACTTAAGTTATGTGAAAAAACGAACCGCAACCTCTGAAAAAACCTTGAACTAAAAATTACAAAATTGCTAGTTCTTAAAAAACAAGTTCTGCCATAGAAAATAAAACCAACTTTTCCCGAGTTTTTAAAGTCAAAATTTCGAAGAAAAAAAA
>NW_023007392.1:0-541 GCF_900245975.1 Drosophila guanche | reverse complement strand
TTTCCCGAGTTTTTAAAGTAAGAATATCGAAAAAAAAATCTCACATCAATCAACATTTTTGCATTTCAAATCCTTACCCAGGCGGTAGGCCAAATCCACAAACAGTTTGGATCCATTTTATAGCAGTATCAATCAACTTTTCAGATAATCAAAGTTTTTTACAACCAAAATTAAGATAAACAAACTGCAACCTTTGAAAAAATCTCACAACAATCAACAATTTTGCATTACAAAGCTTTTCGAGACGGTAGGCCAAAACCACTCAGAGTTTGGATCCATTTTATAGCAGTATCAATCAACTTTTCAGATAATCAAAGTTTTTTACAACCAAAATTAAGATACTTAAGTTATGTGAAAAAACAACCACAACCTCTGAAAAAACCTTAAACTAAAAATTACAAAATTGCTAGTTCTTAAAAAACAAGTTCTGCCATAGAAAATAAACCCGACTTTTCCCGAGTTTTTAAAGTCAAATTTTGGAACAAAAAATCTGACAACAATAAGCATTTTTGCATTTCAAAGCTTAACCGCGACGGTAGGC
>NW_023007391.1:0-541 GCF_900245975.1 Drosophila guanche | reverse complement strand
TAAGATACTTAAGTTATGTGAAAAACCAACCGCAACATCTGAAAAAACCTTAAACTAAAAATTACTTCCTTAATAAGTTCCTAAAAAACAAGTTCTGCCAAAGAAAAAAAACCCGAGTTTTTAAAGTCAAAATTTCGTACAAAATACCTCACAAAAATCAACATTTTTGCATTTCAAAGCTTTTCCGAGACGGTAGGCCGAAACCACGAAAAGTTTGGATCCATTTAATAGCAGTATCAATCAACTTTTCAGATAATCAAAGTTTTTTACAACCAAAATTAAGATACTTAAGTTATGTGAAAAAACAAACCACAAAATCTGAAAAAACCTTTAACTAAAAATTACAAAATTACTAGTTTTTAAAAAACAAGTTCTGCCATAGAAAATAAAACCGACTTTTCCCGAGTTTTTAAAGTCAAAATTTCGAAAAAAAAAAATCTCACAACAATCAACATTTTTGCATTTCAAAGCTTTTCCGAGACCGTAGGCCAAAACCACAAACAGTTTGGATCCATTTAATAGCAGTATCAATCAACTTTTC
>NW_023007390.1:0-541 GCF_900245975.1 Drosophila guanche | reverse complement strand
CCGTCTAAGTAAAGCTTTGAAATGGAAAAATGTTGATTTTTGTGATGTATTTTGTTCGAAATTTTGACTTTGAAAGCTCGGTTTTATTTTCTATGGCAGAACTTGTTTTTTAAGAACTTATTAAGGAAGTAATTTTAAGTTTAAGGTTTTTTCAGAGGTTGCGGTTTGTTTTTTCACATAACTTAAGTATCTGAGATCTGGTTGCAAAAAACTTTGATTATCAGAAAAATTGATTGATTCTGCCATAAAATGGATCCAAACTCTGTGTGGTTTTGGCCTACCGTCTGGGTAAAGCTTTGAAATGCAAAAATGTTGATTTTTGTGAGGTATTTTGTTCGAAAATTTGACTTTAAAAACTTGGGAAAAGTCGGTTTTATTTTCTATGGCAGAACTTGTTTTTAAGAACTTATTAAGGAAGTAATTTTAAGTTTGAGGTTTTTTCAGAGGTTGCGGATTGTTTTTTTCACATAACTTAAGTATCTTAGATCTGGTTGCAAAAAACTTTGATTATCTGAAAAGTTGATTGATACTGCTATAAAAT
>NW_023007389.1:0-541 GCF_900245975.1 Drosophila guanche | reverse complement strand
CGCAGATCTAGTCGGACATGAAAGTGGGACACACGTGTCAAAAATTGTGTCAAGTACATTGTAAAAAATGTTCGTGCCTTCAATGACGTCACTGCACAAGTACAGAGCGGACCAATCAAAATTTCGAATTAAGTTATTGAGCTTCGTAAACTCGGCCTTACGAAAGCTGCGGACGCGTTCATATAGCCTACCCGCACGATCCGATACAGTAGGTCCAATATCTATCGACACTTCGAAAGTAGGATGATAGCAGTCTTCAGGTATAGTGAGCGTAACAACGCTACGGTCGGATCCGAACCAAAGCACAGATCAAGCAATCGACCCAAGGAGTTTTTTACATGGTTGACTTGAGACAGGGACAGGTCTCATAAGCCATCAATAAACTTATGTCGTGACATGGGCACAAGGTTGTTTGACTCGTTAACCGAAGACCAGACAGTACCTGGCAGGTTGAAATCTCCAAGAACTATTAAATGGTCTTTATCTGATAGCGAGGAAGAAACAGTTTTTAAGGCAGACAAATGCTGCTCGTATATTAGTA
>NW_023007388.1:0-541 GCF_900245975.1 Drosophila guanche | reverse complement strand
AAGTAATTTTTTGTTTAAGGTTTTTTCAGAGGTAGCGATTTGTTTTTTCACATAACTTAAGTATCCTAATTTTGGTTGTAAAAATTTTGATTATCTGAAAAGTTTATTGATACTGCTATAAAATGGATCCAAACTCTGTGTGGTTTTGGCCTACCGTCTAGGTAAAGCTTTGAAATGCAAAAATGTTGATTGTTGTGAGGATTTTTTTTTTTCGAAATTTTTACTTTAAAAACTCGGGAAAAGTCGGGTTTATTTTCTATGGCAGAACTTTTCTTTTAAGACTTTTCAAAGTTTGTACTTTTTTGTTTAAGGTTTTTTAGAAGTAGCGCTTTGTTTTTTCATATAACTTAAGTATCTTAATTTTTGTTGTAAAAACTTTGGTTATCTGAAAAGCTGATTGATACTGCTATAAAATGGATCCAAAATCTGTGTGGTTTTGGCCTACCGTCTGATCAATGCTTTGAAATGCAAAAATGTTTATTTTTGTGAGGTATTTTGTACGAAATTTTTACTTAAAAAAATCGGGAAAAGTCGGGTTTAT
>NW_023007387.1:0-541 GCF_900245975.1 Drosophila guanche | reverse complement strand
TGCGGTTTGTTTTTTCACATAACTTAAGTATCTTAATTGTGGTTGTAAAAAACTTTGTGTATCCGAAAAGTTGATGGATACTGCTATAAAATGGATCAAAACTCTGTGTGGTTTTGGCCTACCGTCTGGGTAAAGCTTTGTAATGCAAAATTGTTTTTTTTTTTTGAGATTTTTTTTTCCAAATTTTGACTTTAAAAACTCGGGAAAAGTCGGGTCTATTTTCTATGGCGGAACTTCTTTTTTTTAGGAACTTATTAATGATGTAATTTTTAGTTTAAGGTTTTTTCAGAGGTTGCGGTTTGTTTATCTTAATTTTGGTTGTAAAAAACTTTGATTATTTGTAAAGTTGATTGATACTGCTATAAAATGAATCAAAACTGTTTGTGGATTTGGCCTACCGCCTGGGTAAGGATTTGATATGCAAAAATGTTGATTGATGTGAGATTTTTTTTTCGATATTCTTACTTTAAAAACTCGGGAAAAGTCGGGTTTATTTTCTATGGCAGAACTTGTTTTTTAGGATCTTATTAAGGATGTAATT
>NW_023007386.1:0-541 GCF_900245975.1 Drosophila guanche | reverse complement strand
TTGAAATGCAAAAATGTTGATTTTTGTGAGGTATTTTTTACGAAATTTTGACTTTAAAAACTCGGGAAGAGTCGGGTTTATTTTCTATTGCACAGCTTTTTTCTAAAGAAGTTATTAAGATAATAATATTTTGTTTAAGGTTTTTTCAGAGGTAGCGATTTGTTTTTTTACATTGCTTAAGTATCTTAGATCTAATTTCAAAAAAGATTTGATTATCTGAAAAGTTTGATTGATACTGTTATAAAATGGATCCAAACTCTGTGTGGTTTTGGCCTACCGTGAAATGCAAAAATGTTGATTGTTTTGAGATTTTTTTTTTCGAAATTTTTACTTTAAAAACTCGGAAAAAGTCGGGTTTATTTTCGATGGCAGAACTTGTTTTTTAAGAACTTATTAAAGATGTAATTTTTAGTTAAAGGTTTTTTCAGAGGTTGCGGTTTGTTTTTTCACATAACTTAAGTATCTTAGATCTGGTTGTAAAGAACTTTGATTATCTTAAAAGTTGATTGATACTGCTATAAAATGGATCCAAACTCTGTGT
>NW_023007385.1:0-541 GCF_900245975.1 Drosophila guanche | reverse complement strand
TCGAAAAAAAAAAAATCTCACAACAATCAACATTTTTGCATTTCAAAGCTTTTCCGAGACGGTAGGCCAAAACCACAAAAAGTTTGGATCCATTTAATAGCAGTATCAATCAACTTTTCAGATAATCAAAGTTTTTTACATCCAAAATTAAGATACTTAAGTTATGTGAAAAAACGAACCGCAACCTCTGAAAAAACTTTAAACTAAAAATTACAAAATTGCTAGTTCTTAAAAAACAAGTTCTGCCATAGAAAATAAAACCAACTTTTCCCAAGTTTTTAAAGTCAAAATTTCGAAAAAAAAAATCTCACTTTTCCGAGACGGTAGGCCAAAACCACAAACAGTTTGGATCCATTTAATAGCAGTATCAATCAACTTTTTAGATAATCAAGGTTTTTTACAAACAAAATTAAGATACTTAAGTTATGTGAAAAACCAACCGCAACATCTGAAAAAACCTTAAACTAAAAATTACTTCCTTAATAAGTTCCTAAAAAACAAGTTCTGCCAAAGAAAAAAAAACCCGAGTTTTTAAAGTCAA
>NW_023007384.1:0-541 GCF_900245975.1 Drosophila guanche | reverse complement strand
AGGAACTTATTAAGGATGTCATTTTTAGTTTAAGGTTTTTTCAGAGGTTGCTGTTTGTTTTTTCACATAACTTAAGTATCTTAATTTTGGTTGTAAAAAACTTTGATTATCTGAAAAGTTGATTGATACTGCTATAATATGGATCAAAACTCTGTGTGGTTTTGGCCTACCGTCTGGGTAAGGATTTGAAATGCAAAAATGTTGATTGTTGTGAGATTTTTTGTTTTCGATATTCTTACTTTAAAAACTCGGGAAAAGTCGGGTTTATTTTCTATGGCAGAACTTGTTTTTTAGGAGCTTATTAAGGATGTAATTTTTAGTTTAAGGTTTTTTCAGAGGTTCCGTTTTGTTTTTTCACATAACTTAAATATCTTAATTTTGGTTGTAAAAAACTTTAATTATCTGAAAAGTTGATTGATACTGCTATAAAATGGATCCAAACTCTGTGTGGTTTTGGCCTACCGTCTCGGTTAAGCTTTGAAATGCAAAAATGCTTATTGTTGTGAGATTTTTTGTTTTCGAAATTTTTACTTTAAAAACT
>NW_023007383.1:0-541 GCF_900245975.1 Drosophila guanche | reverse complement strand
ATACCTTACAAAAATCAACATTTTTGCATTTCAAAGCTTTATCCAGACGGTAGGCCAAAACCCCACACAGTTTGGATTCATTTTATAGCAGTATCAATCAACTTTTCAGATAATCAAAGTTTTTTGCAACCAGATCTAAGATACTTAAGCTATGTGAAAAAACAAAAAGTTACCTCTGAAAAAACCTTAAACTAAAAATGACATCCTTATTAAATTCTTGAAAAAAAAAGGTTCTGCAATAGAAAATAAACCCGACTGTTCCCGAATTTGCAAAGTTAAAAATTCGAACAAAATACCTTACAAAAATCAACATTTTTGCATTTCAAAGCTTTATCCAGACGTTAGGCCAAAACCCCACACAGTTTGGATTCATTTTATAGCAGTATCAATCAACTTTTCAGATAATCAAAGTTTTTTGCAACCAGATCTAAGATACTTAAGCTATGTGAAAAAACAAAAAGTTACCTCTGAAAAAACCTTAAACTAAAAATTACATCCTTATTAAATTCTTGAAAAAAAAAGGTTCTGCAATAGAAAATAA
>NW_023007382.1:0-541 GCF_900245975.1 Drosophila guanche | reverse complement strand
ATTAAGGATGTAATTTTTAGTTTAAGGTTTTTTCAGAGGTTGGGGTTTGTTTTTTCACATAACTTAAGTATCTTAATTTTGGTTGTAAAAAAACTTTGATTATCTGAAAAGTTTATTGATACTGCTATAAAATGGATCCAAACTCTGTGTGGTTTTGGCCTACCGCCTGGGTAAAGCCTTGAAATGCAAAAATGTTGATAGTTCGAAATTTTTTTTTTCGAATTTTTGACTTTAAAAACTCGGGAAAAGTCAGGTTTATTTTCTATGGCAGAACTAGTTTTTTATGAACCTCTTAAGGATGTAATTT
Source organism: Drosophila guanche (assembly GCF_900245975.1). NCBI lineage: Eukaryota > Metazoa > Arthropoda > Insecta > Diptera > Drosophilidae > Drosophila > Drosophila guanche. The sequence goes on along the minus strand of NW_023007382.1, from coordinate 234 downwards.
TTACCTTAAGGTTTTTTCAGAGGTTGCGTTTTGTATTTTCACATAACTTAAGTATCTTAATTTTGGTTGTAAAAAACTTTGATTATCTGAAAAGCTGATTGATACTGCTATAAAATGGATCCAAACTCTGTGTGGTTTTAGCCTACCGTCTCGGAAAAGCTTTGAAATGCAATAATGATGATTGTTGTGAGATTTTTTTTTTTTTCGAATTTTTGACTTTTAAAACTCGGGAAA
>NW_023007381.1:0-541 GCF_900245975.1 Drosophila guanche | reverse complement strand
TCACAAAAATCAACATTTTTGCATTTCAAAGCTTTACCCAGACGGTAGGCCAAAACCACACAGAGTTTGGATCCATTTTATAGCAGAATCAATCAACTTTTCAGATAATCAAAGTTTTTTGCAACCAGATCTTAGATACTTAAGTTATGTGAAAAAAACAAACCGCAACTTCTGAATAAACATAAAACAAAAAATACCAAAATTGTTAGTTCTTAAAAAACTAGTTCTGCCATAGAAAATAAACCCGACTTTTCCCGAGTTTTTAATGTCAAAATTTCGAAAAAAAAAAAATCTCACAACAATCAACATTTTTGCATTTCAAAGCTTTTCCGAGACGGTAGGCCAAAACCACACACAGTTTGGATCCATTTTATAGCAGTATCAATCAACTTTTCAGATAATCAAAATTTTTTACAACCAAAATTAAGATACTTAAGTTATGTGAAAAAACAAACCGCAACCTCTGAAAAAACCTTAAACTTAAAATTACTTCCTTAATAAGTTCTTACAAAACAAGTTCTGCCATAGAAAATAAACCCGA
>NW_023007380.1:0-541 GCF_900245975.1 Drosophila guanche | reverse complement strand
TTCTCTCAGGTTATTAAAATTGTTCGATGCCGACATTCTAAAAGCCACTTAAGGGAAGAAAAGTGAATCACAAAAATCTAGAAAAGAAAACTTAATGAAAAATTATGGATAGAAGAAAAAAAATAGAAAAGAAAATTGTTCAATAATATTAAATATTCCTAGACATTAACTTAGAAATAGAAGAAGAAAAACATTAAATTTATGCGTAGTTAATAATAGATTCTAAAAGGGTGCATCATCGGTCTCATTGTGTCCATGGAAGGGTATTGGTAAAATACCTCTTCATAACGCTTCTTTGTTATTTTGCATATTTCTACATTTATTTAACAGTTAGAACGTGACATTGGGCCCAACGACACCAACAGCTGTTTAAAAGTCTGTAAGTAGACACACATATACACACATACACTCCGGGTCAGGAGAATAGCGTCTACACAGTGAGACATGCATGCTTAACCATATATAAGATGAATTATTATTAACTATAATCACTACAATTATGCCATTTAATTCATTTAATTAATTAATTCTTACTTTATAT
>NW_023007379.1:0-541 GCF_900245975.1 Drosophila guanche | reverse complement strand
AAATTTCGTACAAAATACCTCACAAAAATCAACATTTTTGCATTTCAAAGCTTTACCCAGACGGTAGGCCAAAACCACACAGAGTTTGGATCCTTTTTATAGCAGTATCAATCAACTTTTCAGATAATCAAAGTTTCTTACAACCAAAACTAAGATACTTAAGTTATGTGAAAAAACAAACCGCAACCTCTGAAGAAACCTTAAACTAAAAATTACTTCCTTAATAAGTTCGTAAAAAAAGAAGTTCTGCCATAGAAAATGAACCCGACTCTTCCCGAGTTTTCAAAGTCAAAATTTCGTACAAAATACCTCACAAAAATCAATATTTTTGCATTTCAAAGCTTTACCGAGACGGTAGGCCAAAACCACACACAGTTTGGATCCATTTTATAGCAGTATCAATCAACTTTTCAGATAATCAAAGTTTTTTGCAACCAGATCTAAGATACTTAAGCTATGAGAAAAAACAAACCGCAACCTATGAAAAAACATTAAACTAAAAATTACTTCCTTAATAAGTTCGTAAAAAAAGAAGTTCTGC
>NW_023007378.1:0-541 GCF_900245975.1 Drosophila guanche | reverse complement strand
TATGATGGTTGATATCATAAGGGTATTTTTTCCATATACATGTATAATATAACTTCAGCATGATTTGATTATAAAGAAACGATAATGTACGATATGAATCATACGATTCTGTATGATTTTTCATTTGTTAGCCGTGACCCTGGGGAAAAACCTGTATATGCACTGGTGTCCGACTTAATATATATTATCATCAACCTATGTAGGTAGTGGTATCGTGCTGGGTATATTTCATATAATGAAAAATTTAAAATTTGTCTTTACATATGATATCGGGAAAATACATAGCTGGCAATGTCTAATACTTTATTTGGTTGGATATATATATAGTTGTTACTATATATGAATAATATTAAAGTGTTTGTGTGTTTCTTGTATTAAAATACTAGAAGAAATGACTGTTAAGGGGAACTCTCTGATGTAGGCACCCGATTTGCGGAAGCCGTGGCAGAAAACCTATATAGGGAGTGGTATCGTGCTGGGTAGGTTTTATATGTTGATTGTTGGGCATGTTTCCCATATACATGTATAATATAACTTCAGC
>NW_023007377.1:0-541 GCF_900245975.1 Drosophila guanche | reverse complement strand
TCTGCCATAGAAAATAAACCCGACTTTTCCCGAGTTTTTAAAGTCAAAAATTCGAATAAAAAAAATCTCACAACAATCCACATTTTTGTATTTCAAAGCTTTACCCAGACGGTAGGCCAAAACCACACAGAGTTTGGATCCATTTTATAGCAGAATCAATCAACTTATCAGATAATCAAAGTTTTTTGCAATCAGATCTAAGATACATAAGTTATGTGAAAAACCGCAACCTCTGAAAACTCCTTAAACTAAAAATTATAAAATTGATAGTTCTTAAAAAACAAGTTCTGCCATAGAAAACAAAACCGACTTTTCCCGAGTTTTTAAAGTCAAAAATTCGCAAAAAAATACCTCACAAAAATCAACATATTTGCAATTCAAAGCTTTACCCAGACGGTAGGCCAAAACTACACAGAGTTTGGATCCATTTTATAGCAGTTTCAATCAACTTTTCAGATAATCAAAGTTTTTACAACCAAAATTAAGATACTTAAGATATGTGAAAAAACAAATCGCAACCTCTGAAAACCCCTTAAACTAA
>NW_023007376.1:0-541 GCF_900245975.1 Drosophila guanche | reverse complement strand
GTAAATTTTAGTTTAAGGTTTTTTCAGAGGTTGCGTTTTGTTTTTCGCATAACTTTAGTATCTTAGATCTGGAAATGTTGATTGATACTGCTATAAAATTGATCCAAACTCTGTGTGGTTTTGGCCTACCGTCTGGGCAAAGCTTTGAAATGCAAAAATGTTGATTTTTGTGAGGTATTTTTTACGAAATTTTGACTTTTAAAACTCGGAAAGAGTCGGGTTTATTTTCTATGGCAGAACTTTATTTTTAAGAATTTATTAAGAAATTAATTTTTTGTTTAAGGTTTTTTCGGAGGTAGCGATTTGTTTTTCCACATAACTTAAGTATCCTAATTTTGGTTTTAAAAACTTTGATTATCTGAAAAGCGAATTGATACTATTTTTTTTACATAACTTTAGTATCTTAGACCTCGTTGTAAAGAACTTTAATTATCTGAGAAGCTGATTGATGTTGCTATGAAGTGGATCCAACCTCTGTGTGGTTTTGGCCTAACGTCTGGGCAAAGCTTTGAAATGCAAAAATGTTGATTTTTGTGAGGTA
>NW_023007375.1:0-541 GCF_900245975.1 Drosophila guanche | reverse complement strand
ACCTCACAAAAATCAACATTTTTGCATTTCAAAGCTTTACCCAGGCGGTAGGCCAAAACCATACAGAGTTTGGATCCATTTTACAGCAGTATCAATCAACTTTTCAGATAATCAAAGTTTTTTACAACCAGATCTAAGATACTTAAGTTATGTGAAAAAACAAACCGCAACCTCTGAAAAAACCTTAAACTAAAAATTACATTCTTAATAAGTTCCTAAAAAACAAGCTCTGCCATAGAAAATAAACCCGACTTTTCCTGAGTTTTTAAAGTCAAAAATTCGTAAAAAAATACCTCACAAAAATCAACATTTTTGCATTTCAAAGCTTTTCCGAGACGGTAGGCCAAAACAACACAGAGTTTGGATCCATTTTATAGCAGTATCAATCAACTTTTCAGATAATCAAAGTTTTTTACAACCAAAATTAAGGTACTGAAGTTATGTGAAAAAACAAACCGCAACCTCTGAAAAAACCTTAAACTTAAAATTACATCCTTAATAAGTTCCTAAAAAACAAGTTCTGCCATAGAAAATAAAACCG
>NW_023007374.1:0-541 GCF_900245975.1 Drosophila guanche | reverse complement strand
TCAGATAATTAAAGTTTTTTACAACCAAAAGTAAGATATTTAAGTTATGTGAAAAAACAAAACGCAACCTCTAAAAAACCTTAAACTAAAAATAAAAAAATTAATAGTTCTTAAAAAACAAGTTCTGTCATAGAAGATAAAACTGACTTTTCCCGAGTTTTTAAAGTCAAAATTTCGCAACAAAAAAAAAATCTCACAAAAATAAGCATTTTTGCATTTCAAAGCTTAACCGAGACGGTAGGCCAAAACCACACAGAGTTTGGATCCATTTTATAGCAGAATCAATCAACTTTTCAGATAATCAAAGTTTTTTGCAACCAGATTTAAGATCTTAAGTTATGAAAAAAAAAAAAACAAACCGCAACCTCTAAAAAAAACTTTAAACTAAAAATTACTTCCTTAATAAGTTCTTAAACAAATGTTCTGCCATAGAAAATAAACCCGACTTTTCTCGAGTTTTTAAAGTAAAAATTTCGAAAACAAAAAATCTCACAACAATAAGCATTTTTGTATTTCAAAGCTTAACCGAGACGGTAGGCCA
>NW_023007373.1:0-541 GCF_900245975.1 Drosophila guanche | reverse complement strand
GTATATAATTGTTACTATATACGAATACTATTGAAGTGTTTGTGTGTTTCTTGTATTAAAATACGAGAACAAATGACTGGTAAGAGGCACTCTCGATTGTAATCACCCGATTTGCGGAAGCCGTGGCAAAAAACCTCTATAGGGAGTGGTGTCGTGCTTGGTATATTTCATATGATGAAAAATTTAAAATTTGTCCTTACATATGATATGGGGAAAATACCTAGTCGGCAATGTCTGATACTTTATTTGGTTGGATATGTATATAATTGGTACTATATATGAATAATATTGAAGTGTTTGTGTGTTTCTTGTATTAAAATACGAGAACAAATGACTAGTAAGAGGCACTCTCGATTGTAATCACCCGATTTGCGGAAGCCGAGGCAGAAAACCTTTATAGGGAGTGGTGTCGTGCTTGGTATATTTCATATGATGAAAAATTTAAAATTTGTCTTTGCATATGATATGGGGAACATACCTAGCCGGCAATGTCTGATACTTTATTTGGTTGGATATGTGTATAGTTGTTACTATATACGAA
>NW_023007372.1:0-541 GCF_900245975.1 Drosophila guanche | reverse complement strand
CTTTAAAAACTTGGGAAAAGTCGGGTTTGTTTTCTATGGCAGAACTTGTTTTTTAAGAACTTATTAAGGAAGTATCTTTTATTTTAAGGTTTTTTTAGAGGTTGCGGTTTGTTTTTTCATATAACTTAAGTATCTTAATTTTGGTTGTAAAAAACTTTGATTATCTGAATAGTTGATTGATACTGCTATAAAATGGATCCAAACTCTATGTGGTTTTGGCCTACCGTCTCGGAAAAGCTTTGAAATGCAAAAATGTGGATTGTTGTGAGATTTTTTTTTTTTTTTGCGAATTTTTGACTTTAAAAACTCGGGAAAAGTCGCCTTCATTTTCTATGGCAGAACTTGTTTTTTAAGAACTATCAATTTTGTAATTTTTAGTTTAAGGGGTTTTCAGAGGTTGCGGTTTTTTCACATAACTTTAGTATCTTAGATCTGATTGCAAAAAACTTTGATTATCTGAAAAGTTGATTGATTCTACTATAAAATGGATCAAAACTCAGTGTGGTTTTGGCCTACCGTCTGGGTAAAGCTTTGAATTGCA
>NW_023007371.1:0-541 GCF_900245975.1 Drosophila guanche | reverse complement strand
ATGGATCCAAACTCTGTGTGGTTTTGGCCTACCGTCTGGGTAAAGCTTTGATAGGCAAAAATGTTGGTTGTTGTGAGATTTTTATTGTCGAAATGTTGACTTTAAAAACTCGAGAAAAGTCGGGTTTATTTTCTATGGCAGAACTTGATTTTTAGGAACTTATTAAGGATGTATGTTTTAGTTTAAGGTTTCTTAAGAAGTAGCGGTCTGTTTTTTCACATAACTTAAGTATCTTAGATCTGGTTGCAAAAAACTTTGATTATCTAAAAGTTGATTGATACTGCTAAAAAATTGATCCAAACTGTGTGTGGTTTTGGCCTACCGTCTGGGTAAAGCTTTGATATGCAAAAATTTTGGTTGTTTTGAGATTTTTATTGTCGAAATGTTGACTTTAAAAACTCGAGAAAAGTAGGGTTTATTTTCTATGGCAGAACTTGATTTTTAGGAACTTATTAAGGATGTATGTTTTAGTTTAAGGTTTCTTTAGAAGTAGCGGTCTGTTTTTTCACATAACTTAAGTATCTTAGATCTGGTTGCAAAA
>NW_023007370.1:0-541 GCF_900245975.1 Drosophila guanche | reverse complement strand
CAAGTTCTGCCATAGAAAATAAAACCAACTTTTCACGAGTTTTTAAAGTCAAAAATTCGAAAAAAAAAATCTCACAACAATCCACATTTTTGCATTTCAAAGCTTTTCCGAGACGGTAGGCCAAAACCACACAGAGTTTGGATCCATTTTATAGCAGAATCAATCAACTTTTCAGATAACCAAATTTTTTTGCAACCAGATCTAAGATACTTAGGTTATGAAAAAAAAACAAACCACAAGCTCTAAAAAAAACCTTTAACTAAAAATTACTTCCTTAATAAGTTCTTAAAAGAAAAGTTCTTCCATAGAAAATAAACCCGACTTTTCCCGAATTTTTAAAGTAAAATTTCGAAGAAAAAAAAAATCTCACAACAATCAACATTTTTGCATTTCGAAGCTTTTCCGAGACGGTAGGCCAAAACCACAAACAGTTTGGATCCATTTAATAGCAGTATCAATCAACTTTTTAGATAATCAAGGTTTTTTACAACCAAAATTAAGATACTTAAGTTATGTGAAAAAACAAACCGCAACCTATGAA
>NW_023007369.1:0-541 GCF_900245975.1 Drosophila guanche | reverse complement strand
TTCAAAGCTTTTCCGAGTCGGTAGGCCAAAACCACACACAGTTTGGATCCATTTTATAGCAGTATCAATCAACTTTTCAGATAATCAAAGTTTTTTACAACCACAATTAAGATACTTAAGTTATGTGAAAAAACAAACCGCAACCTCTGAAAAAACCTTAAACTAAAATTTATAAAATTACTAGTTCTTAAAAAACAAGTTCTGCCATAGAAAATAAAAACGACTTTTCCCGAGTTTTTAAAGTCAAAATTTCGAAAAAAAAAATCTCACTAAAATCAACATTTTTGCATTTCAAAGCTTTTCCGAGTCGGTAGGCCAAAACCACACACAGTTTGGATCCATTTTATAGCAGTATCAATCAACTTTTCAGATAATCAAAATTGTTTACAACCAAAATTCAGATTCTTAAGTTATGTGAAAAAAAAACCGCAACCTCTGAAAAACCTTAAACTAAAAATTACATCATTAATAAGTTCCTTAAAAAACAAGTTCTGCCATAGAAAATAAACCCGACTTTTCCCGAGTTTTTAAAGTCAAAATT
>NW_023007368.1:0-541 GCF_900245975.1 Drosophila guanche | reverse complement strand
TTGATTATCTAAAAAGTTGATTGATACTGCTATTAAATGGATCCAAACTGTTTGTGGTTTTGGCCTACCGTCTCGAAAAAGCTTTGAAATGCAAAAATTTTGATTGTTGTGAGATTTTTTTTTTCTTCGAAATTTTGACTTTAAAAACTCGGGAAAATTAGGTTTTATTTTCTATGGCAGAACTTGTTTTTTAAGAACTAGCAATTTTGTAATTTTTAGTTTAAGGTTTTTTCAGAGGTTTCGGTTTGTTTTTTCACATAACTTGAGTATCTTAACAGTGGTTGTAAAAAACTTTGATTATCTGAAAAGTTGATTGATACTGCTATAAAATGGATCCAAATCCTGAGTGGTTTTGGCCTACCGTCTCGGAAAAGCTTTGAAATGCAAAAATGTGGATTGTTGTGAGATTTTTTTTTTCGAAATTTTGACTTTAAAAACTCGGGAAAAGTTGGTTTTATTTTCTATGGCAGAACTTGTTTTTTAAGAACTAGCAATTTTGTAATTTTTAGTTTACGGTTTTTTCAGAGGTTGCGGTTCGTTT
>NW_023007367.1:0-541 GCF_900245975.1 Drosophila guanche | reverse complement strand
AACAATTTTGCATTACAAAGATTTACCCAGACGGTAAGCCAAAACCACACTGTGTTTGGATCCATTTTATAGCAGTATGAATCAACTTTTCAGATAATCAAAGTTTTTTACAACCAGATCTAAGATACTTAAGTTATGTGAAAAAACCAACCGCAACCTTTGAAAAAACTTTAAACTTAAAATAACTTCCTTAATAACTTCTTAAAAAACAAGTTCTGGCATAGAAAATAAACCCGACTTTTCCAGAGTTTTTAAAGTCAAAAATTCGTAAAAAATACCTCACAAAAATCAACATTTTTGCATTTCAAAGCTTTACACAGACGGTAGGCCAAACCCATACAAAGTTTGGATCCATTTTATAGCAGTATCAATCAACTTTTCAGATAATCAAAGTTTTTTACAACCACAATTAAGATACTTAAGTTATGTGAAAAAACAAGCCGCAACCTCTGAAAAAACCTTAAACGAAAAGTAACAAAATTGCTAGTTCTTAAAAAACAAGATCTGCCATAGAAAATAAGACCGACTTTTCCCGAGTTTT
>NW_023007366.1:0-541 GCF_900245975.1 Drosophila guanche | reverse complement strand
GTTGTGCCATAGAAAATAAACCCAACTCTTCCCGAGTTTTTAAAGTCAAAATTTCGTAATAAATACCTCACAAAAATCAACATTTTTGCATTTCAAATCTGTATATTTCCCAGACGGTAAAGCAAAAACACAAAGTGTTTGGAACCAAAACCACACAGAGTTTGGATCCACTTGATAGCAGTATGAATAAACTTTTCAGCTAAACAAAGTTCCATACAACCAGATCTAAGATAACTAGGTTATGTGAAAAAAAACAAACCTCAACCTCTGAAAAAACATTAAACTAAAAATTACTTCCTTAATAAGTTCCTGAAAAACAAGTTCTGCCATAGAAAATAAATACGACTTTTCACGAATTTTTAAGGTCCAAATTTCGAAAAATAAAATCTCACAACAATCAACATTTTTGAATTTCAAAGCCTTTCCGAGACGGTAGGCCAAAACCACAAACAGTTTGGATCCATTTTATATCAGTATGAATCAACTTTTCAGATAATCAAAGTTTTTTACAACCAAAATTAAGATACTTAAGTTATGTGAA
>NW_023007365.1:0-541 GCF_900245975.1 Drosophila guanche | reverse complement strand
GATTGTTGTGAGATTTTTTTTTTTTTCGAAATTTGACTTTTAAAAACTTGGGAAAAGTTGGTTTTATTTTCTATGGCAGAACTTGTTTTTTAAGAACTAGTAATTTTGTAAATTTTAGTTTAAGTTTTTTTCAGAGGTTGCGGTTTGTTTTTTCACATAACTTAAGTATCTTAATTTTGGTTGTAAAAAACTTTGATTATCTGAAAAGTTGATTGATACTGCTATAAAATGGATCCAAACTCTGAGTGATTTTGGCCTACCGTCTCGAAAAGCTTTGAAATGCAAAAATGTGGATTGTTGTGAGATTTTTTTTTCGAAATTTTGACTTTAAAAACTCGGGATAAGTTGGTTCTATTTTCTATGGCAGAACTTGTTTTTTAAGAACTAGCAATTTTATAATTTTTAGTTTAAGGTTTTTTCAGAGGTTTCGGTTTGTTTTTTCACATAACTTAAGTATCTTAACTGTGGTTGTAAAAAACTTTGATTATCTGAAAAGTTGATTGATACTGCTATAAAATGGATCCAAACTCTGAGTGATTTT
>NW_023007364.1:0-541 GCF_900245975.1 Drosophila guanche | reverse complement strand
TTTAGAAGTAGCGGTTTGTTTTTTCACATAACTTAACCATCTTAGACCTGGTTGTAAAGAACTTTGATTACTTTGATTTTTCATAGGTTGCGGTTTGTTTTTTCACATAACTTAAGTATCTTAATTTTGGTTGTAAAAAACCTTGATTATCTAAAAAGTTGATTGATACTGCTATTAAATGGATCCAAACTCTGTGTGGTTTTGGCCTACCGTCTCGGAAAAGCTTTGAAATGCAAAAATGTGGATTGTTGTGAGATTTTTTTTTTCGAAATTTTGACTTTAAGAACTCGGGAAAAGTTGGTTTTATTTTCTATGGCAGAACTTGTTTTTTTAAGAACTAGCAATTTTGTAATTTTTAGTTTAAGGTTTTTTCAGAGGTTGTGGTTCGTTTTTTCACATAACTTAAGTATCTTAATTTTGTTTGTAAAAAACTTTGATTATCTGAAAAGTTGATTGATACTTCTATAAAATGGATCCAAACTGTGTGGTTTTGGCCTACCGTCTGGGTAAAGCTTTGAAATGCAAAAATGTTGATTGATGT
>NW_023007363.1:0-541 GCF_900245975.1 Drosophila guanche | reverse complement strand
ACCGAGACGGTAGGCCAAACCCACACAGAGTTTGGATCCACTTTATAGCCGTATAAATCAACTTTTTAGATATAAATAGTTCCTTACAACCAGATCTAAGACCATTAAGTTATATGAAAAAGAAACCACTACCTCTAAAAAAAACCTTAAACAATAAAGTACATACTTTAATAATTCTTAAAAAAAAAGTTCTGCCATTGAAAATAAACCCTACTGTTCCCGAGTTCTTAAAGTCAAAATTTGCATTTCAAAGCTTTTCCGAGACGGTAGGCCAAAACCACACAGAGCTTGGATCCATTTTATATATCAATCAACTTTTCAGATAATCAAAGTTTTTTGCAGCCAGATCTAAGACACTTAAGTTATGTAAAAAAACAAACCGCAACCTCTGAAAAAACCTTAAACTAAAAATTACATCCTTAATAAGTTACTAAAAAACAAGTTCTGCCATAGAAATTAAACCCGACTTTTCCCGGAATTTTTGAAGTAAAAATATCGAAAAAAAAAATCTCACATCAATCAACATTTTTGCATTTCAAAG
>NW_023007362.1:0-541 GCF_900245975.1 Drosophila guanche | reverse complement strand
TTGTATTTGTGCACAAAGTTAATGTATGTAACACACAGAAGGAATCGTTTCCGACACCATAAAGTGTATATATTCTTGATCACCATCAATAGCCGAGTCGATTGAGCCCTGTCTGTCTGTCCGTCTGTCCGTCCGTCTTGTTGAGCACCTGAATCTCAGAGACTATAAAAGCTAGAGCCACCAAATTTTGCATCCAGACATCTGTATGCTCACACTGTTACAAGTGTATTTAAAAAATGTGCCCCCCCTTCCGACCACGCAAAAGGCCGAAAACCTCCCAAATCTACAATTTTAAAGATAAAAGAAAACTAAAAACGCCATTCTGTAGGGAATGGCCATATCAGATCACCAAATTGGGATCCGATTGGAACATTATTATAGCCAGAAAGAAGAAATTAATTAGCAGTGGCTAAACCCACACTGTCCTGCAGTTTTGTTGTTCTTTTCACATTCTCTCATTCACACTCTGCTTCACTCGGCCTCTGCCTCTGCCGACTTTAAACCACCCTCCCCCCCCCCCCCCCCCCCCCCCCCCCCCCTC
>NW_023007361.1:0-541 GCF_900245975.1 Drosophila guanche | reverse complement strand
AAAAAAAAAATCTCACAACAATCAACAATTTTGCATTACCTAGACGGTAGGCCAAAACCACACAGAGTTTGGATCCATTTTATAGCAGAATCAATCAACTTTTCAGATAATCAAAGTTTTTTGCAACCAGATTTAAGATACTTAAGTTATGAAAAAAAACAAAATGCAACCTCTGAAAAAACGTTAAACTAAAAATGACATCCTTAATAAGTTCCTAAAAAACAAGATCTGCCATAGAAAATGAACCCGACTTTTTCCGAGTTTTTAAAGTAAGAATATCGAACAAAAAATCTCACATCAATCAACATTTTTGCATTTCAAATCCTTACCCAGGCGGTAGGTCAACTCCACAAACAGTTTGGATCCATTTTATAGCAGTATCAATCAACTTTTCAGATAATCAAAGTTTTTTACAACCAAAATTAAGATACTTAAGTTATGTGAAAAAACAAACAGCAACCTCTGAAAAAACCTTAAACTAAAAATGACATCCTTAATAAGTTCCTAAAAAACAAGTTCTGCCATAGAAAATAAACCCGAG
>NW_023007360.1:0-541 GCF_900245975.1 Drosophila guanche | reverse complement strand
GTAGGCCAAAACCACACACAGTTTGGATCCATTTTATAGCAGTATCAATCAAATTTTCAGATAATCAAAGTTTTTTGCAACCAGATCTAAGATACTTAAGTTATGTGAAAAAACAAACCGCAACCTCTGAAAAAACCTTAAACTAAAAATTAAATCCTTAATAAGTTCTTAAAAGACAAGTTCTGTCATAGAAAATAAACTCGACTCTTCCCGAGTTTTTAAAGTCAAAATTTCGAAAAAAATACCTCACAAAAATAAACATTTTTGCATTTCAAAGCTTTACCCAGACGGTAGGCCAGAACCACACCGAGTTTGGATCCATTTTATAACCGTATCAATAATTTTTTCAGATAATCAAATTTCCTTACAACCAGATCTAAGATACTTAAGTTATGTGAAATTTTATAACAGTATCAATCAACTTTTCAGATAATCAAATTTCTTTACAACCCGATCTAAGATACTTAAGTTATGTGAAAAAACAAACCGCAACCTCTGAAAAACCCTTAAACTAAAAATTACATCCTTAATAAGTTCTTAA
>NW_023007359.1:0-541 GCF_900245975.1 Drosophila guanche | reverse complement strand
ACTTTAAAAACTTGGGAAAAGTTGGTTTTATTTTCTATGGCAGAACTTGTTTTTTAAGAACTAGCAATTTTGTAATTTTTAGTTTAAAGTTTTTTTAGAGGTTGCGGTTTGTTTTTTTACATAACTTAAGTATCTTAATTTTTGGTTGTAAAAAACTTTGATTATCTGAAAAGTTGATTGATACTGCTATAAAGTGGATCCAAACTCTGTGTGGTTTTGGCCTACCGTCTCGGAAAAGCTTTGAAATGCAAAAATGTTGATTGTTGTGAGATTTTTTTTTTTCGAAATTTTGACTTTAAAAACTCGGGAAAAGTTGGTTTTATTTTCTAGGGCAGAGCTTGTTTTTTAAGAACTAGCAATTTTGTAATTTATAGTTTAAGGTTTTTTCAGAGGTTGTGGTTTGTTTTTTCACATAACTTAAGTATCTTAATTTTGGTTGTAAAAACCCTTGATTATCTGAAAAGTTGATTGATACTGCTATTAAATGGATCCAAACTTTTCGTGGTTTTGGCCTACGGTCTCGGAAAAGCTTTGAAATGAA
>NW_023007358.1:0-541 GCF_900245975.1 Drosophila guanche | reverse complement strand
ATTTTGTAAAAAATACCTCACAAAAATCAACATGTTTGCATTTCAAAGCTTTACCCAGACGGTAGGCCAAAACCACACAGAGTTTGGATCCATATTATAGCAGTATCAATCAACTTTTCAGATAATCAAAGTTTTTTACAACCAAAATTAAGATACTTAAGTTATGTAAAAAACAAACCGCAACCTCTGAAAAAAAATTAAACTTGAAATTACTTTCTTAATAAGTTCTTAAAAAACAAGTTCTGCCATAGAAAAAAAAACCCGAGTTTTTAAAGTCAAAATTTCGTACAAAATACCTCACAAAAATGAACATTTTTGCATTTTAAAGCTTTATCCAGACGATAGGCCAAAACCACTCAGAGTTTGGATCCATTTTATAGCAGTATCAATCAACTTTTCAGATAATCAAAGTTTTTTACAACCAAAATTAAGATACTTAAGTTATGTGAAAAAACAAACCGCAACCTCTGAAAAAACCTTAAACTAAAAATTACAAAATTGCTAGTTCTTAAAAAACAAGTTCTGCCATAGAAAATAGAAC
>NW_023007357.1:0-541 GCF_900245975.1 Drosophila guanche | reverse complement strand
CATAACTTAAGTATCTTAGATCTGGTTGTAAAGAACTTTGATTATCTGAAAAGTTGATTGATGCTGCTATGAAGTGGTTGTTTTGGCCTACCGCCTCGGAAATGAAAAAATTATTGATTGTTGTGAGATTTTTTTTCTTCGAAATTTTGACTTTAAAAACTCGGGAAAAGTCGGGTTTATTTTCTATGGCAGAACTTTTATTTTAAGTATTTTCAAAATTTGTACTTTTTTGTTTAATGTGTTTTAGAAGTGGCGGTTTGTTTTTTCACATAACTCAAGTATCTTAGATCTGGTTGCAAAAAACTTTGATTATCTGAAAAGTTGATTGATACTGCCATAAAATGGATCCAAACTCTGTGTGGTTTTGGCCTACCGTCTGCGCAAAGCTTTGAAATGCAAAAATGTTGATTTTTGTGAGGTATTTTGTACGAAATTTTGACTTTAAGAATTCGGGAAAAGTCGGGTCTATTATCTATGCCAGAACTTTTTTTTTAAGAGATTATTAAGAAAGTAATTTTTAGTTTAAGGTTTTTTCAGAGGT
>NW_023007356.1:0-541 GCF_900245975.1 Drosophila guanche | reverse complement strand
TACCGTCTCGGAAAAGCTTTGAAATGCAAAAATGTGGATTGTTGTGAGATTTTTTGTTGTTGAAATTTTGACTTTAAAAACTCGGGAAAAGTTGGTTTTATTTTCTATGGCAGAACTTGTTTTTTAAGAACTAGTAACTTTGTAATTTTTAGTTTAAGGTTTTTTCAGAGGTTGTGGTTTGTTTTTTACATAACTTAAGTATCTTAATTTTGGTTGTAAAAAACTTTGATTATCTGAAAAGTTGATTGATACTGCTATAAAATGGATCCAAACTGTGTGGTATTGGCCTACCGTCTGGGTAAAGCTTAAAATCCTAAAATGTTGATTGATGTGAGATTTTTGTTTCGATATTTTTACTTTAAAAACTCGGGAAAAGTCGGGTTTATTTTCTATGGCAGAACTTGTTTTTTAGGAACTTATTAAGGATGTAATTTTTAGTTTAAGGTTTTTTCAGAGGTTGCGGTTTGTTTTTTCACATAACTTAAGAATTTGAATTTTGGTTGTAAAAAATTTTGATTATCTGAAAAGTTGATTGATACTG
>NW_023007355.1:0-541 GCF_900245975.1 Drosophila guanche | reverse complement strand
CGGACCCCCCTCCGAGACCGAGGGTCAGGCCAGGTCAGCAATTTCCTGCCACACGTGGATCATAACCTATGTACAGTACATACATGGAATTATGTAATAAGGTCACTTTTTCATTTTTTTCTTGGCGTACCTTATCCAGGGGTTGGTTTTTAAGTTTTCGTCTTTGCAGCCACAACACTTTTATATTGGTTTTTATTTGAATTATGTTCCCTTTTATGGTTTTGCAAAATTTTCACCACGTTTTTTTTTGTTTTTGTATATTTTCTACACGCACATCAATTAAGTCTTCCAACCTTGAATGCAATTTTTGTTCTGTGCAGCATGCACTTAGCCTAACTATTATACCCCTCCAAAAGCTGTGTATGAGAGAGCTAAGAAGGTTCTCGAAGGGCTAGCCGTAAGCTATGTTTGCAGAGAGAAAAGCTCACATGTGAACGGTGCTCGCACATGCAATTTCGAAAGAGAGAGCTTTTCAAGATAACAGCTTCTGATCTTGCATGTGGGCTCTCGCTGGAATGCGTACAGTGGGGGAGGTTCAATA
>NW_023007354.1:0-541 GCF_900245975.1 Drosophila guanche | reverse complement strand
TTTGTGAGGTATTGATTACGAAATTTGGACTTTAAAAACTCGGGAAGAGTTGGGTTTATTTTCTATGGCAGAACTTGTTTTTTAAGAACTAGTAATTTTGTAATTTTTGGTTTAAGGTTTGTTCAGAGGTTGCGGTTTGTTTTTTCACATAACTTAAGTATCTTAATTTTGGTTGTATAAAACTTTGATTATCTGAAAAGTTGATTGATACTGCTATAAAATGGATTCAAACTGTGTGGTTTTGGCCTACCGTCTGGATAAAGCTTTGAAATGCAAAAATGTGGATTGTTGTGAGTTTTTTTTTTTTGAAATTTTGACTTTTAAAACTCGGGAAAAGTTGGTTTTATTTTCTATGGCAGAACTTGTTTTTCAGGAACTTATTAAGGATGTAATTTTTAGTTTAATGTTTTTTCAGAGGTTGAGGTTTGTTTTTTTTCACATAACCTAGTTATCTTAGATCTGGTTGTATGGAACTTTGTTTATCTGAAAATTTTATTCATACTGCTATCAAGTGGATCCAAACTCTGTGTGGTTTTGGTTC
>NW_023007353.1:0-541 GCF_900245975.1 Drosophila guanche | reverse complement strand
GTAAAAAATACCTGACAAAAATCAACATTTTTGCATTTCAAAGCTTTGCCCAGACGGTAGGCCAAAACCACTCAGAGTTTGGATCCACTTTATAGCAGTATCAATCAACTATTTCAGATAATAAAAGTTTTCTACAACCAAAATTAAGATACTTTACTAAGCTTTCAAAGTTATGTGAAAAAAAACAAAATAAACAAAAAAGTACAAACTTTGAAAAGTATTAAAAGAAAAGTTCTGCCATAGAAAATAAACCCGACTTTTCCCGAGTTTTTAAAGTCAAAATTTCGAAGAAAAAAAATCTCACAACAATCAATATTTTTTTTCATTTCCGAGACGGTAGGTCAAAACCACCACTTCATAGCAGCATCAATCAACTTTTCAGATAATCCAAGTTCTTTACAACCAGATCTAAGATACTTAAGTTATGTGAATAATCAGATCGCAACCTCTGAAAAAACCTTAAACTAAAAATTACTTTCTTAATAATCTCTTAAAAAAAAAGTTCTGGCATAGATAATAGACCCGACTTTTCCCGAATTCT
>NW_023007352.1:0-541 GCF_900245975.1 Drosophila guanche | reverse complement strand
CAATCAACTTTTCAGATAATCAAAATTTTTTACATCAAAATTAAGATACTTAAGTTATGTGAAAAAACGAACCGCAACCTCTGAAAAAACCTTAAACGAAAAATTACAAAATTGCTAGTTCTTAAAAAACAAGTTCTGCCATAGAAAATAAATCCAACTTTACCCGAGTTTTTAAAGTCAAAAATTCGAAAAAAAAAAATCTCACAACAATCCACATTTTTGCATTTCAAAGCTTTTCCGAGACGGTAGGCCAAACCACACAGAGTTTGGATCCATTTTATAGCAGAATCAATCAACTTTTCAGATAATCAAAGTTTTTTTGCAAACCAGATCTAAGATACATATGTTATGAAAAAAAAAACAAACCGCAAGCTCTAAAAAAAACCTTAAACTAAAAATTACTTCCTTAATAAGTTCTTAAAAGAAAAGTTCTTCCATAGAAAATAAACCCGACTTTTCCCGAATTTTTAAAGTAAAAATATCGGAACAAAAAATCTCACATCAATTAACATTTTTGCATTTCAAAGGCTTATCCAGACGG
>NW_023007351.1:0-541 GCF_900245975.1 Drosophila guanche | reverse complement strand
AAGTTATGTGAGAAAACAAACCGCACCTCTGAAAAAAGTAAAAATATCGGAAAAAAAATCTCACAACATTCCACATTTTTGAATTTCAAAGCTTTTCTGGGACGGTAGGCCAAAACCACACAGAGTTTGGATCCATTTTATACCAGTGTCAATCAACTTTTCAGATAATCAAAGTTTTTTACAACCAAAATTAAGATACCTAAGTTATGTGAAGAAACAAACCGCAACCTCTGAAAAAACCTTAAACTTAAAATTACTTTCTTAATAAGTTCTTAGAAAAAAAATTTTGGCATAGAAAATAAACCCGACTTTTCCCGAGTTTTTAAAGTCAAAATTTCGAGAAAAAAAAATCTCACAACAATCTACATTTTTGCATTTCAAAGCTTTTCCGAGACGGTAGGCCAAAACCACACAGAGTTTGGATCCATTTTATAGCAGTATCAATCAACTTTTCAGATAATCAAAGTTTTGTACAACCAAAATAAAGATACTTAAGTTATGTGAAAAAACAAACCGCAACCTCTGAAAAAAAAACCTTAAA
>NW_023007350.1:0-541 GCF_900245975.1 Drosophila guanche | reverse complement strand
ACAACAATCAACATTTTTGCATTTCAAAGCTTTACCCAGACGGTAGGCCAAAACCACACAGAGTTTGGATCCATTTTATAGCAGAATCAATCAACTTTTCAGATAATCAAAGTTTTTTACAACCAGATCTAAGATACTTAAGTTATGTGAAAAAACAAACCGCAAAGTCTGAAAAAACCTTAAACTAAAAATTACTTCCTTAATAGGTTCTTAAAAAACAAAAACAAAAAACAAGTTCTGCCATAGAAAATAAACCCGACTTTTCCCGAGTTTTTAAAGTAAAAATTTCGAAAACAAAAAATCTCACAACAATCAACATTTTTGCATTTCAAAGCTTTAATGCAATCAACTTTTCAGATAATCAAAGATTTTTAAAACGAAAATTAAGAAACTTAAGATATGTGAAAAAACAAACCGCAACCTCTGAAAAAACCTTAAATTAAAAGTTACTTCCTTAATAAGTTCTTAAAAAACATGTTCTGCCATAGAAAATAAACCCGACTTTTCCCGAGTTTTTAAAGTCAAAAATTCGAAAAAAAAA
>NW_023007349.1:0-541 GCF_900245975.1 Drosophila guanche | reverse complement strand
AAGTTATGTGAAAAAACAAACCGCAACCTATGAAAAATCAAAGTAATCAAAGTTCTTTACAACCAGGTCTAAGATGGTTAAGTTATGTGAAAAAACAAACCGCTACTTCTAAAAAACCTTAAACAAAAAAGTAACAAACTTTGAAAATTTTTAAAAGAAAAGTTCTTCCATAGAAAATAAACCCGACTTCTCCCGAATTTTTAAAATCAAAATTTTTAAAAAAATACCTCACAAAAATCAACATGTTTGCATTTCAAAGCTTTACCCAGACGGTAGGCCAAAACCACACAGAGTTTGGATCCATATTATAGCAGTATCAATCAACTTTTCAGATAATCAAAGTTATTTACAACCAAAATTAAGATACTTAAGTTATGTGAAAAAACAAACCGCAACCTATGAAAAATCAAAGTAATCAAAGTTCTTTACAACCAGGTCTAAGATGGTTAAGTTATGTGAAAAAACAAACCGCTACTTCTAAAAAACCTTAAACAAAAAAGTAACAAACTTTGAAAATTTTTAAAAGAAAAGTTCTTCCATA
>NW_023007348.1:0-541 GCF_900245975.1 Drosophila guanche | reverse complement strand
GTGTGTGGTTTTTTCCTACCGTCTGGGTAAAGCTTTGAAATGCAACAATGTTGGTTGTTGTGAGATTTTTATTGTCGAAATATTAACTTTAAGAACTCGGGAACATTAGGGTTTATTTTCTATGGCAGAACTTTTCTTTTCAGAATTTTCAAAGTTTGTACTTTTTTTGTTTAAGGTTTTTTCAGAGGTTGCGGTTTTTATTCACATAACTTAAATATCTTACATCTGGTTGCAAAAAACTTTAATTATCTGAAAAGTTTATTGATACTGCTAAAAAATTGATCCAAACTGTGTGTGGTTTTGGCCTACCGCCTGGGTAAAGCTTTGAAATGCAAAAATGTTGGTTGTTCTTAGATTTTTATTGTCGAAATATTGACTTTAATAACTCGGGAACATTAGGGTTTATTTTCTTTTGCAGAACTTTTTTTAAGAGCTTTCAAGGTTTGTACTTTTTTTGTTTAAGGTTTTTTCAGATGTTTCGGTTTGTTTTTTCACATAACTTAAGTATCTTAGATCTGGTTGCAAAAAACTTTGATTATCT
>NW_023007347.1:0-541 GCF_900245975.1 Drosophila guanche | reverse complement strand
ATCTCACAACAATCAACATTTTTGCATTTCAAAGCTTTTCCGAGACGGTAGGCCACAACCACAAACAGTTTGGATCCATTTAATAGCAGTATCAATCAACTTTTTAGATAATCAAGGTTTTTTACAACCAAAATTAAGATACTTAAGTTATGTGAAAAAACAAACCACAACATCTGAAAAAACCTTAAACAAAAAAATAAAAAATTACTAGTTCTTAAAAAACAAGTTCTGCCATAGAAAATAAAACCGACTTTTCCCGAGTTTTTAAAGTCAAAATTTCGAAAAAAAAATCTCACAACAATCAACATTTTTGCATTTCAAAGCTTTTCCGAGACCGTAGGACAAAACCACAAACAGTTTGGATCCATTTAATAGCAGTATCAATTAACTTTTCAGATAATCAAAGTTTTTTACATCCAAAATTAAGATACTTAAGTTATGTGAAAAAACGAACCGCAACCTCTGAAAAAACTTTAAACTAAAAATTACAAAATTGCTAGTTCTTAAAAAACAAGTTCTGCCATAGAAAATAAAACCAACT
>NW_023007346.1:0-542 GCF_900245975.1 Drosophila guanche | reverse complement strand
GTTTAAGGGTTTTTTAGAGGTTGCGGTTTGTTTTTTCACATAACTTAAGTATCTTAGATCTGGTTGCAAAAAACGTTGATTATCTGAAAAGTCTATAAATACTGCTATAAAATGGATCCAAACTCTTTGTGGTTTTGGCCTACCGTCGCGGTTAAGCTTTGTAATGCAAAATTGTTGATTGTTGTGAGATTTTTTTTTCGATATTTTTACTTTAAAAACTCGGGTTTTTTTTCTATGGCAGAACTTGTTTTTTAAGAACTTATTAAGGAAGTTATATTTAGTTTAAGGTTTGTTCAGAGGTTGCTGTTTGTTTTTTCACATAACTTAAGTATCTTAATTTTGTTTGTAAAAAACTTTGATTATCTGAAAAGTTGATTGATACTGCTATAATATGGATCAAAACTCTGTGTGGTTTTGGCCTACCGTCTGGGTAAAGCTTTGAAATGCAAACATGTTGATTTTTGTGAGGTATTTTTTACGAAATTTTGACTTTAAAAATTCGGGAAAAGTCGGGTTTATTTTCTATGGAAGAACTTTTCTCT
>NW_023007345.1:0-542 GCF_900245975.1 Drosophila guanche | reverse complement strand
TTCGACAATAAAAATCTCACAACAATCAACATTTTTGCATTTCAAAGCTTTACCCAGACGGTAGGCCAAAACCACACACAGTTTGGATCAATTTATTAGCAGTATCAATCAACTTTTCAGATAATCAAAGTTTTTTGCAACCAGATCTAAGATACTTAAGTTATGTGAAAAAACAGACCGCAATCTCACAACAACCAACATTTTTGCATTTCAAAGCTTTACCCAGACGGTAGGCCACAA
Organism: Drosophila guanche; assembly: GCF_900245975.1. Lineage (NCBI taxonomy): Eukaryota > Metazoa > Arthropoda > Insecta > Diptera > Drosophilidae > Drosophila > Drosophila guanche. The sequence continues at coordinate 302 of NW_023007345.1, read as the reverse complement.
CCACACACAGTTTGGATCCATTTTATAGCAGTATCAATTAACTTTACAGATAATCAAAGTTTTTTGCAACCAGATCTAAGATACTTTAGTTATGTGAAAAAACAAACCGCTACTTCTAAAAAAACCTTAAATTGAAAATTACATCTTTAATAAGTTCCTAAAAAAAAGTTCTGCCATAGAAAATAACCCGACTCTTCCCGAGTTTTTAAGGTCAAAATTTCGTAAAAAATACCTCACAAAAATCAACATTTTTGCATTTCAAAGCTTTACCCAGACGGCAGGCGAAAACCACAGACAGTTTG
>NW_023007344.1:0-542 GCF_900245975.1 Drosophila guanche | reverse complement strand
ATCCCAATTTGGTGATCTGATAGATATGGCCATTCCCTACAGAATGGCGTTTTTAGTTTTCTTTTATCTTTAAAATTGTAGATTTGGGAGGTTTTCGACCTTTTGCGGGGCGAAATGGGGCGGGCACATTTTTTAAATACACTTGTAACAGTGTAAGCATACAGAAGTCTGGATGCAAAATTTGGTGGCTCTAGCTTTTATAGTCTCTGAGATTCAGGTGCTCAACAAGACGGACGGACAGACGGACGGACAGACAGGGCTCAATCGACTCGGCTATTGATGGTGATCAAGATTATATACACTTTATGGGGCGACGGCACTTTAGCGACTGCTAATTAATTTATTCTTTCTGGCTATAATAATGATCCAATCGGATCCCAATTCGGTGATTTGATAGATATGGCCATTCCCTACAGAATGGAGTTTTTAGTTTTCTTCTATCTTTAAAATTGTAGATTTGGGAGGTTTTCGCCATTTTGCGGGGGCGGAATGGGGCGGGGCACATTTTTTAAATACACTTGTAACAGTGTCAGCATACAGAA
>NW_023007343.1:0-542 GCF_900245975.1 Drosophila guanche | reverse complement strand
CAACATTTTTGCATTTTAAAGCTTTACCCAGACGGTAGGCCAAAACCACACAGAGTTTGGATCCATTTTATAGCAGTATCAATCAACTTTTCAGATAATCAAAGTTTTTTGCAACCAGATCTAAGATACTTAAGTTATGTGAAAAAACAAACCGCAACCTCTGAAAAAACCATAAAATAAAAATTACATCCTTAATAAGGTCTTAAAAAACAAGTTCTGCCATAGAAAATAAACTCGACTCTTTCCGAGTTTTATAAGTAAAAATTTCTTAAAAAATACCTCACAAACATCAACATTTTTGCATTTCAAAGCTTTGCCCAGACGGTAGGCCAAAACCACACAGAGTTTGGATCCATTTTATAGCAGTATCAATCAACTTTTCAGATAATCAAAGTTTTTTACAACCAAAATTAAGATACTTAAGTTATGTGAAAAAACAAACCGAAACCTCTGAAAAAACCTTAAACTTAAAATTACTTCCTTAATAAGTTCTTAAAAAACAAGTTCTGTCATAGAAAATAAACCCGACTTTTCCCGAGTTT
>NW_023007342.1:0-542 GCF_900245975.1 Drosophila guanche | reverse complement strand
TGTGAAAAGAACAACAAAAGCGTCAGGACAGTGTGGGTTTAGCCACTGCTAATTAATTTATTCTTTCTGGCTATAATAATGATCCAATCGGATCCCAATTTGGTGATCTGATAGATATGGCCATTCCCTACAGAATGGCGTTTTTAGTTTTCTTTTATCTTTAAAATTGTAGATTTGGGAGGCTTTCGCCCTTTTGCGGTGGCGGAAGGGGCGGGGAACATTTTTTAAGTACACTTGTAACAGTGTGAGCGTACAGAAGTCTGGATGCAGAATTTGGTGGCTCTAGCTTTTATAGTCTCTGAGATTCAGGTGCTCAACAAGACGGACGGACAGACGGAAGAACAGACGGACGGACAGACAGCGCTCAATCGACTCGGCTATTGAAGGTGATCAAGAATATATACACTTTATGGGGTCGGAAACGATTCCTTCTGTGTGTTACATACAATAACTTTGTGCACAAATACAATATACCCTATTTACTCTTCGAGTACCGGGTATAAAACAAATATAAGCTGCGTGAGGGGGGGGGGGGGGGGGGT
>NW_023007341.1:0-542 GCF_900245975.1 Drosophila guanche | reverse complement strand
AGATCTTGTTTTTTAAGAACTAGCAATTTTGTTACTTTTCGTTTAATATTTTTTCAGAGGTTGCGGCTTGTTTTTTACATAACTTAAGTATCTTAATTGTGGTTGTAAAAAACTTTGATTATCTGAAAAGTTGATTGATACTGCTAAAAAATGGATCCAAACTCTGTATGGGTTTGGCCTACCGTCTGGGTAAAGCTTTGAAATGCAAAAATGTTGATTTTTGTGAGGTATTTTTTACGAATTTTTGACTTTAAAAACTCTGGAAAAGTCGGGTTTATTTTCTATGCCAGAACTTGTTTTTTAAGAATTTATAAAGGAAGTTATTTTATGTTTTAAGTTTTTCCAAAGGTTGCGGTTGGTTTTTTCACATAACTTAAGTATCTTAGATCTGGTTGTAAAAAACTTTGATTATCTGTAAAGTTGATTCATACTGCTATAAAATGGATCCAAACACAGTGTGGTTTTGGCTTACCGTCTGGGTAAATCTTTTTAATGCAAAATTGTTGATTGTTGTGAGATTTTTTTTTTTTCGAAATTTTGAC
>NW_023007340.1:0-542 GCF_900245975.1 Drosophila guanche | reverse complement strand
ATCTCACATCAATCAACATTTTTGCATTTCAAAGCTTTACCCAGACGGTAGGCCAAAACAACAAACAGTTTGGATCCATTTTATAGCAGTATCAATCAACTTTTCAGATAATCAAAGTTTTTTACAACCAAAATTAAGATACTTAAGTTATGTGAAAAAACAAACCGCAACCTCTGAAAAAACCTTAAACTTAAAATTACATCTTTAATAAGTTCCTAAAAAACAAGTTCTGCCATAGAAAATAAACCCGACTTTTCCCGAGTTTGTAAAGAAAAAATATCGAAAAAAAAAGTCTCACATCAATCAACATTTTTGCATTTCAAAGCTTTACGCAGACGGTAGGCCAAAACCACACAGAGTTTGGATCCATTTTATAGCAGTATCAATCAACTTTTCAGATAATCAAAGTTTTTTACAACCAAAATTAAGATACTTAAGTTATGTGAAAAAACAAACCGCAACCTCTGAAAAAACCTTAAACTAAAAATTACATCCTTAATAAGTTCCTAAAAAACAAGTTCTGCCATAGAAAATAAACCCGA
>NW_023007339.1:0-542 GCF_900245975.1 Drosophila guanche | reverse complement strand
TTTTAAAGTCAAAATTTCGAAAAAAAAAATCTCACAACAATCCACATTTTTGCATTTCAAAGCTTTTCCGAGACGGTAGGCCAAAATCACTCAGAGTTTGGATCCATTTTATAGCAGTATCAATCTACTTTTCAGATAATCAAAGTTTTTTACAACCACAGTTAAGATACTTAAGTTATGTGAAAAAACAAACCGAAACCTCTGAAAAAACCTTAAACTAAAAATTACAAAATTGCTAGTTCTTAAAAAACAAGTTCTGCCATAGAAAATAGAACCAACTTTTCCCGAGTTTTTAAAGTCAAAATTTCGAAAAAAAAATCTCACAACAATCCACATTTTTGCCTTTCAAAGCTTTTCGAGACGGTAGGCCAAAACCACTCAGAGTTTGGATCCATTTTATAGCAGTATCAATCAACTTTTCAGATAATCAAAGTTTTTTACAACCAAAATTAAGATACTTAAGTTATGTGAAAAAACGAACCGCAACCTCTGAAAAAACCATAAACTAAAAATTACAAAATTGCTAGTTCTTAAAAAACAAG
>NW_023007338.1:0-542 GCF_900245975.1 Drosophila guanche | reverse complement strand
ATGTGAAAAAACAAACCGCAACCTCTGAAAAAACCTTAAACTAAAAATTACATCCTTAATAAGTTCCTAAAAAACAAGTTCTGCCATAGAAAATAAACCCGACTTTTCCCGAGTTTTTAAAGTAAAAATATCGAAAAAAAAAAAATTTCACATCAATCAACATTTTTGCATTTCAAAGCTTTACCTAGACGGTAGGCCAATACCACACAGTTTGGATCCACTTTATAGCAGTATCAATCAACTTTTCAGATAATCAAAGTTTTTTACAACCAAAATTAAGATACTTAAGTAATGTAAAAAAACAAAAAACCTTTAACTAAAAATTACAAAGTTACTAGTTCTTAAAAAAAAGTTCTTCCATAGAAAATAAAACCAACTTTTCCCGAGCTTTTAAAGTCAAAATTTCAACAACAAAAAATCTCACAACAATCCACATTTTTGCATTTCAAAGCTTTTCCGAGACGGTAGGCCAAAACCACACAGAGTTTGGATCCACTTTATAGCAGTATCAATCAACTTTTCAGATAATCAAAATTATTTAC
>NW_023007336.1:0-542 GCF_900245975.1 Drosophila guanche | reverse complement strand
GGGACGGCAGAGGGACGGCAGAGGGACGGCAGAGGGACGGCAGAGGCAGAGGCCGAGTGAAGCAGAGTGTGAATGAGAGAATGTGAAAAGAACAACAAAAGCTGCAAGACAGTGTGGGTTTAGCCACTGCTAATTAATTTCTTCTTTCTGGCTATAATAATGATCCAATCGGATCCCAATTTGGTGATCTGATGGATATGGCCATTCCCTACAGAATGGCGTTTTTAGTTTTCTTCTATCTTTAAAATTGTAGATTTGGGAGGTTTTCGCCCTTTTGCGGGGCGGAATGGGGCGGGGCACAGTTTTTAAATACACTTGTAACAGTGTGAGCATACAGAAGTCTGGATGCAAAATTTGGTAGCTCTAGCTTTTATAGTCTCTGAGATTCAGGTGCTCAACAAGACGGACTGACAGACAGACAGGGCTCAATCGACTCAGCTATTGATGGTGATTAAGAATATATACACTTTATGGGGTCGGAAACGATTCCTTCTGTGTGTTACATACATTAACTTTGTGCACAAATACAATATACCCTATTT
>NW_023007335.1:0-542 GCF_900245975.1 Drosophila guanche | reverse complement strand
ATAATCAAAGTTTTTTACAACCAAAATTAAGATACTTAAGTTATGTAAATAAACAAACCACAACCTCTGAAAAAACCTTAAACTAAAAATTACAAAATTACTAGCTCTTAAAAAACAAGTTCTGCCATAGAAAATAAAACCAACTTTTTCCCAAGCTTTTAAAGTCAAAATTTCGAAAAAAAAAATCTCACAACAATCCACATTGTTGCATTTCAAAGCTTTTCGAGACGGTAGGCCAAAACCACTCAGAGTTTGGATCCATTTTATAGCAGTATCAATCAACTTTTCAGATAATCAAAGTTTTTTACAACCACAGTTAAGATACTTAAGTTATGTGAAAAATCAAACCGAAACCTCTGAAAAAACATTAAACTAAAAATTACAAAATTGCTAGTTCTTAAAAAACAAGTTCTGCCATAGAAAATAAAACCGACTTTTCCCGAGTTTTTAAAGTCAAAATTTCGAAAAAAAAAATCTCACAACAATCAACATTTTTTCATTTCAAAGCTTTTCCGAAACCGTAGGCCAAAACCACAAACAGT
>NW_023007334.1:0-542 GCF_900245975.1 Drosophila guanche | reverse complement strand
AAAGCTAGAGCTACCAAATTTTGCATCCAGACTTCTGTATGCTCACACTGTTACAAGTGTATGTAAAAAATGTGCCCCTCCCCATTCCGCCCCCGCAAAAGGGCGAAAACCTCCCAAATCTACAATTTTAAAGATAGAAGAAAATTAAAAACGCCATTCTGTAGGGAATGGCCATATCTATCCGATTGGATCATTATAGTCAGAAAGAAGATATTAATTAGCAGTGGCTAAACCCACACTGTCCTGCAAATCTACAATTTTAAAGTTAAAAGAAAACTAAAAACGCCATTCTGTAGGGAATGCACCCCCCCCCCCCCCCCCACCACCTCGCGCAGCTTATATATGTTTTATACCCGGTACTTGAAGAGTAAATAGGGTATATTGTATTTGTACACAAAGTTAATGTATGTAACACACAGAAGGAATCGTTTACGACCCCATAAAGTATACATATTATTGATCACCATCAATAGCCGAGTCGATTGAGCCCTGTCTGTCTGTCCGTCTGTCCGTCCGTCCGTCTTCTTGAGCACCTGAATCTC
>NW_023007333.1:0-542 GCF_900245975.1 Drosophila guanche | reverse complement strand
AAAAAATATCACAACAATCCACATTTTTGCATTTCAAAGCTTTTCGAGACGGTAGGCCAAAACCACTCAGAGTTTGGATCCATTTTATAGCAGTATCAATCAACTTTTCAGATAATCAAAGTTTTTTACAACCAAAATTAAGATACTTAAGTTATGTGAAAAAACGAACCGCAACCTCAGAAAAAACCTTAAACTAAAAATTACAAAATTGCTAGTTCTTAAAAAACAAGTTCTGCCATAGAAAATAAAACCAACTTTTCCCGAGTTTTTAAAGTCAAAATTTCGAAAAAAAAATCTCACAACAATCCACATTTTTGCATTTCAAAACTTTTCGAGACGGTATGCCAAAACCACTCAGAGTTTGGATCCATTTTATAGCAGTATCAATCAACTTTTCAGATAATCAAAGTTTTTTACAACCACAGTTAAGATACTTAAGTTATGTGAAAAAACAAACCACAACCTATGAAAAAACCTTAAACTAAAAATTACAAAATTGCTAGTTCTTAAAAAACAAGTTCTGCCATAGAAAATAAAACTGA
>NW_023007332.1:0-542 GCF_900245975.1 Drosophila guanche | reverse complement strand
TTTCTATGGCAGAACTTGTTTTTTTAAGAACTAGCAATTTTGTAATTTTTAGTTTAAGGTTTTTTCAGAGGTTGCGGTTCGTTTTTTCACATAACTTAAGTATCTTAATTTTGTTTGTAAAAAACTTTGATTATATGAAAAGTTGATTGATACTGCTATAAAATGGATCCAAACTGAGTGGTTTTGGCCTACCGTCTGGATAAGCCTTTGAAATGCAAAAATGTTGATTGACGTGAGATTTTTTTTTCGATATTTTTACTTTAAAAACTCGGGAAAAGTTGGGTTTATTTTCTTTGGCAGAACTTGTTTTTTAGGAACTTATTAAGGAAGTAATTTTTAGTTTAAGGCTTTTTCAGATGTTGCGGTTGGTTTTTCACATAACTTAAGTATCTTAATTTTGGTTGTAAAAAACTTTGATTATCTGAAAAGTTGATTGATACTGCTATAAAATGGATCCAAACTGTGTGGTATTGGCCTACCGTCTGGGTAAAGCTTTGAAATGCAAAAATGTTGATTGATGTGAGATTTTTTTTTTCGATATT
>NW_023007331.1:0-542 GCF_900245975.1 Drosophila guanche | reverse complement strand
AACCACAGTTAAGATACTTAAGTTATGTGAAAAAACAAACCGAAACCTCTGAAAAAACCTTAAACTAAAAATTACAAAATTGCTAGTTCTTAAAAAACAAGTTCTGCCATAGAAAATAAAACCGACTTTTCCCGAGTTTTTAAAGTCGAAATTTCGAAAAAAAAAATCTCACAACAATCAATATTTTTGCATTTCAAAGCTTTTCCGAGACCGTAGGCCAAAACCACAAACAGTTTGGATCCATTTAATAGCAGTATCAATCAACTTTTCAGATAATCAAAGTTTTTTACATCCAAAATTAAGATACTTAAGTTATGTAAAAAAACAAACCACAACCTCTGAAAAAACCTTAACCTAAAAATTACAAAATTACTAGTTCTTAAAAAACAAGTTCTGCCATAGAAAATAAAACCGACTTTTCCCGAGTTTTTAAAGTCAAAATTTCGAAAAAAAAAATCTCACAACAATCCACATTTTTGCATTTCAAAGCTTTTCGAGACGGTAGGCCAAAACCACACAGAGTTTGGATCCACTTTATAGCA
>NW_023007330.1:0-542 GCF_900245975.1 Drosophila guanche | reverse complement strand
TATTAAAATACGAGAACAAATGACTGGTAAGAGGCACTCTCGGATGTAATCGCCCGATTTGCGGAAGCCGTGGCAGAAAACCTTTATAGGGAGTGGTGTCGTGCTTGGTATATTTCATATGATGAAAAACTTAAAATTTGTCCTTACATATGATATGAGGAAAATACCTAGATGGCAATGTCTGATACTTTATATGGTTGGATATGTGTATAGTTGTTACAATATACGAATAATATTGAAGTGTTTGCGTGTTTCTTTTATTAAAATACGAGAACAAATGATTACTAAGAGGCACTCCCTATTGAAGGCACCCGATTTACCGAAGCCGTGGCAAAAAACCTACATAGGGAGTGGTGTCGTGCTTGGTATATTTCATATGATGAAAAATTTAAAATTTGTCTTTGCATATGATATGGGGAACATACCTAGCCGGCAATGTCTGATACTTTATTTGGTTGGATATGTGTATAGTTGTTACTATATATGAATAATATTGAAGTGTTTGTGTGTTTCTTGTATTAAAATACGAGAACAAATGACTA
>NW_023007329.1:0-542 GCF_900245975.1 Drosophila guanche | reverse complement strand
TAGCCTACCTCTCCCGTAGTTAGTTTCATTTTAGTTCTGTCTTGTTACTGATTTTGGTAATTTTTGCTTGCTTAGCTATACTTGCTCTAGTTTAGTTGTGTTTAGTTCTAATTTTTCTCGAATATTAGCCTAACATCTATAATTCTTGCATGCTCGCGACCGGTTCGGTTGATCGCGCCGCTCGTCATGCGGCTGCGCCCTCGGTCGGTTGGGCGGGAGGAGGGCTGTGGTGCTGCTGCAGTCATTGCATATCAACGTCCAGAGGATAAGAGACCAAATATGAAGTATTTTGTTTATTTACTCATAAATTACCTATTACATATATAGGTTATGTTAGGTTGATGCGGTTGTCGGAATTTTGCAATCTCGACACACTTAGGCCGGTTTCGGCCCGTTGTGATTCCGCTTGGATCTAATTCCTCTTCTCCTCCCGTTTGTCACGGTGTCAGCAGTGCTCCCATCCAGATGCTCTCATAAAGTTTCCAATCTTCCTGGGACCTATGGTAAACATTTCTGAAATATCGTTAAGATAAGGTGAGCCT
>NW_023007328.1:0-542 GCF_900245975.1 Drosophila guanche | reverse complement strand
AGAGTTTGCATCCATTTTATAGCAGTATCAATCAACTTTTCAGATAATCAAAGTTTTTTACAACCACATTTAAGATACTCAAGTTATGTGAAAAAACAAACCGAAACCTCTGAAAAAACCTTAAACTAAAAATTACAAAATTGCTAGTTCTTAAAAAACAAGTTCTGCCATAGAAAATAAAACCAACTTTTCCCGAAATTTTAAAGTCAAAATTTCGAAAAAAAAAAATCTCACAACAATCCACATTTTTGCATTTCAAAGCTTTTCCGAGACGGTAGGCCAAAACCACACAGAGTTTGGATCCATTTTATAGCAGAATCAATAAACTTTTCAGATAATCAAAGTTTTTTTGCAACCAGATCTAAGATACTTAAGTTATGAAAAAAAAACAAACCGCAAGCTCTAAAAAAAACCTTAAACTAAAAATTACTTCCTTAATAAGTTCTTAAAAGAAAAGCTCTTCCATAGAAAATAAACCCAACTTTTCCCGAGTTTTTAAAGTAAAAATATCGAAAAAAAAAAATCTCACATCAATCAACATT
>NW_023007327.1:0-542 GCF_900245975.1 Drosophila guanche | reverse complement strand
GCTCGCCGCCCTTCCCTAGACCCACACACTGCAGACTCGAGGCAGAGGCAGATCACCGTCCGCACACAAAAACGAGAAGGGACGTGTGAGACGCTTCTTACGCGTCTCAACTTTTATACCCGGCACTCAGGACAATTCTAGATGTAGAAGACATCGCCAACCACTAGATATCGTTCACATTACAGAACACGTAGTAAGAGCCTACTAAATAAAATGCATCAAACAAATTGGATCAGTTAATATTTTCCAATTTATGCGATATTTAAAACAGCAATAAAATTGGTACATTCTTGGACCGATAGGTTTCACAGCAAATTTATCGAAAGTGGCGCCATCTATGAATATTTCTTGTACGCAACTTTGATGGTCCAATGGTCTGGACATTCTGTGCAATAATGACCGATAGGTTTCAAAGCAAATTTTACGAAAGTGGCGCCATCTATGAAAATTTCTTGTACGCAACTTTGATGGTCACTCTTTTTCTAATACAGAGCGTTAAAAACCGAGTCTTGGTTAAAAGTCGAAAGAGTCATCGCCAGGGG
>NW_023007326.1:0-542 GCF_900245975.1 Drosophila guanche | reverse complement strand
TCGGTTTTATTTTCTATGGCAGAACTTGTTTTTTAAGAACTAGTAATTTTGTAGTTTTTAGGTTAAGGTTTTTTCAGAGGTTGTGGTTTGTTTTTTTACATAACTTAAGTATCTTAGATCTGGTTGCAAAAAAACTTTGATAATCTGAAAAGTTGATTGATTCTGCTATAAAATGGATCCAAACTCTGTGTTGGTTTGGCCTACCGTCTCGGTAAAGCTTTGAAATGCAAACATGTTGATTTTTGTGAGGTATTTTTTACAAAATTTTGACTTTAAAAATTCGGGAAAAGTCGGGTTTATTTTCTATGGAAGAACTTTTCTTTTAAAAATTGTCAAAGTTTGCTACTTTTTTGTTTAAGGTTTTTTAGAAGTAGCGGTTTATTTTTTCACATAACTTAACCATCTTAGACCTGGTTGTAAAGAACTTTGATTACTTTGATTTTTCATAGGTTGCGGTTTGTTTTTTCACATAACTTAAGTATCTTAATTTTGGTTGTAAAAAACCTTGATTATCTAAAAAGTTGATTGATACTGCTATTAAA
>NW_023007325.1:0-542 GCF_900245975.1 Drosophila guanche | reverse complement strand
AACCATATAAAGTATCAGACATTGCCATCTAGGTATTTTCCCCATATCATATGAAAGGACAAATTTTAAATTGTTTATCATATGAAATATACCAAGCACGACACCACTCCCTATAGAGGTTTTTTGCCACGGCTTCCGCAAATCGGGTGCCTTCAATAGGGAGTGCCTCTTAGTAGTCATTTTTTCTCGTATTTTAATACAAGAAACACACAAACACTTCAATATTATTCGTATATAGTAACAACTATACACATATCCAACCAAATAAAGTATCAGACATTGCCGGCTAGGTATGTTCCCCATATCATATGCAAAGACAATTTTCAAATGTTTCATCATATGAAATATACCAAGCATGACACCACTCCCTATAAAGGTTTTCTGCCACGGCTTCCGCAAATCGGGTGATTACAATCGAGAGTGCCTCTTACCAGTCATTTGTTCTCGTATTTTAATACAAGAAACACACAAACACTTCAATATTATTCGTATATAGTAACAATTATATACATATCCAACCAAATAAAGTATCAGACATTGCC
>NW_023007324.1:0-542 GCF_900245975.1 Drosophila guanche | reverse complement strand
ACTTTTCCCGAGTTTTTAAAGTCAAAATTTCGAAAAAAAAAATCTCACAACAATCAACATTTTTTCATTTCAAAGCTTTTCGAGACTTTAGGCCAAAACCACTCAGAGTTTGGATCCATTTTATAGCAGTATCAATCAACTTTTCAGATAATCAAAGTTTTTTTGCAACCAGATCTAAGATACTTATGTTATGAAAAAAAAACAAACCGCAAGCTCTAAAAAAAACCTTAAACTAAAAATTACTTCCTTAATAAGTTCCTAAAAAACAAGTTCTGCCAAAGAAAAAAAAACCCGAGTTTTTAAAGTCAAAATTTCGTACAAAATACCTCACAAAAATCAACATTTTTGCATTTCAAAGCTTTTCCGAGACGGTAGGCCAAAACCACAAAAAGTTTAGATCCATTTAATAGCAGTATCAATCAACTTTTCAGATAATCAAGGTTTTTTACAACCAAAATTAAGATACTTAAGTTATGTGAAAAACCAACCGCAACATCTGAAAAAACCTTAAACTAAAAATTACTTCCTTAATAAGTTCCTAA
>NW_023007323.1:0-542 GCF_900245975.1 Drosophila guanche | reverse complement strand
AGAAAATAAACCCGACTTTTCCCGAGTTCTTAAAGTCAAAAATTCGAAAAAGAAAATCTCACAAAAATCAACATTTTTGCATTTCAAAGCTTTACCCAGACGGTCGGCCAAAACCACACAGAGTTTGGATCAATTTTATAGCAGTATCAATCAACTTTTTAGATAATCAAAGTTTTTTTAAACCAGATCTAAGATACTTAAGCTATGTGAAAAAACAGACCGCAACCTCTACAACAAACCTAAAACTAAAAACTACATCCTTCATAAGTTCTTAAAAAAAAGGTATACCATAGAAAATAAACCCGACTGTTCCCGAGTTTTTAAAGTCAAAATTTCGAAAAAAAATCTCACAACAATCAACATTTTTGCATTTCAAAGCTTTACCCAGACGGTCGGCCAAAACCACACAGAGTTTGGATCAATTTTATAGCAGTATCAATCAACTTTTTAGATAATCAAAGTTTTTTTAAACCAGATCTAAGATATTGAAGCTATGTGAAAAAACAAACCGCAACCTCTACAAAAAACCTAAAACTAAAAAT
>NW_023007322.1:0-542 GCF_900245975.1 Drosophila guanche | reverse complement strand
GAAAAGTTGGTTTTATTTTCTATGGCAGAACTTGTTTTTTAAGAACTAGCAATTTTGTAATTTTTAGTTTAAGGTTTTTTCAGAGGTTGCGGTTCGTTTTTTCACATAACTTAAGTATCTTAATTTTGGATGTAAAAAACTTTGATTATCTGAAAATTTGATTGATACTGCTATTAAATGGATCCAAACTGTTTGTGGTTTTGGCCTACGGTCTCGGAAAAGCTTTGAAATGCAAAATGTTGATTGTTGTGAGATTTTTTTTTTTTCGAAATTTTGACTTTAAAAACTCGGCAAAAGTCGGTTTTATTTTCTATGGCAGAACTTGTTTTTTAAGAACTAGTAATTTTGTAATTTCTAGTTTAAGGTTTTTTCAGAGGTTTCGGTTCGTTTTTTCACATAACTTAAGTATCTGAATTTTGGTTGTAAAAAATTTTGATTATCTGAAAAGTTGATTGATACTGCTATAAAGTGGATCCAAACTGTTTGTGGTTTTGGCCTACGGTCTCGGAAAAGCTTTGAAATGCAAAAATGTTGATTGTTGT
>NW_023007321.1:0-542 GCF_900245975.1 Drosophila guanche | reverse complement strand
GAAAATAAACCCGACTTTTCCCGAATTTTTAAAGTCAAAATTTCGTAAAAAATACCTCACAAAAATCAACATGTTTGCATTTCAAAGCTTTACCCAGACGGTAGGCCAAAACCACACAGAGTGTGGATCCATTTTATAGCAGTATCAATCAACTTTTCAGATAATCAAAGTTTTTTACAACCAAAATTAAGATACTTAAGTTATGTGAAAAAACAAACCGCAACCTCTGAAAAAACCTTAAACTAAAAATTACATCCTTAATAAGTTCCTAAAAAACAAGTTCTGCCATAGAAAAAAAACCCGACTTTTCCCGAGTTTTTAAAGTCAAAATTTGGAACAAAAAATCTCACAACAATCAACAATTTTGCATTACAAAGCTTAACCGCGACGGTAGACCAAAACCACAAAAAGTTTGGATCCATTTAATAGCAGTATCAGTCAACTTTTCAGATAATCAAGGGTTTTTACAACCAAAATTAAGATACTTATGTTATGTGAAAAAACAAACCACAACCTCTGAAAAAACCTTAAACTAAAAATTA
>NW_023007320.1:0-542 GCF_900245975.1 Drosophila guanche | reverse complement strand
TTCTGCCATAGAAAAAAAACCCGAGTTTTTAAAGTCAAAATTTCGTACAAAATACCTCACAAAAATCAACATTTTCGCATTTCAAAGCTTTACCCAGACGGTAGGCCAAAACCACAAACAGTTTGGATCCATTTTATAGAAGTATCAATCAACTCTTCAGATAATCAAAGTTTTTTACAACCAAAGATAAGATACTTAAGTTATGTGAAAAAACAAACCACAACCTCTGAAAAAACCTTAAACTAAAAATTACAAAATAGCTAGTTCCTAAAAAAACAAGTTCTGCCATAGAAAATAAAACCGACTTTTCCCAAATTTTAAAGTAAAAATTTCGAAAAAAAAGAATCTCAGATCAATCAACATTTTTGCATTTCAAAGCTTTTCCGAGACGGTGGGCCAAAACCACAAACAGTTTGGATCCATTTAATAGCAGTATCAATCAACTTTTCAGATAATCAAAGTTTTTTACAACCAAAATTAAGATACTTAAGTTATGTGAAAAAACACAACACTGAACAAACCTTAAACCAAAAATTACAAAA
>NW_023007319.1:0-542 GCF_900245975.1 Drosophila guanche | reverse complement strand
TGAGGTATATTTTACGAATTTTTGACTTTAAAAACTCGGGAAAAGTCGGTTTTATTTTCTATGGCAGAACTTGTTTTTTAAGAACTTATTAAGGAAGTAATTTTAAGTTTAAGGTTTTTTCAGAGGTTGGGGTTTGTTTTTTCACATAACTTAAGTACCCAAGATCTGGTTGCAAAAAACTTTGATTATCAGAAAAGTTAATTGATTCTGCTGTAAAATGGATCCAAACTCTGTGTGGTTTTGGCCTACCGTCTGGGTAAAGCTTTGAAATGCAAAAATGTGGATTGTCGTGAGATTTTTTTTTCGAAATTTTTACTTTAAAACCTCGGGAGAAGTCGATTTAATTTTCTATGCCAGAACTTGATTTTTAAGAACTAGCATTTTTGTTATTTTTAGTTTAAGGTTTTATCAGAGGTTGGGGTTTGTTTTCTCACATAACTTAAGTATCTTAATTTTCGTTGTAAAAAACTTTGATTATCTGAAAAGTTGATTGATACTGCTATAAAATGGATCCAAAATCTGTGTGGTTTTGGCCTACCGTC
>NW_023007318.1:0-542 GCF_900245975.1 Drosophila guanche | reverse complement strand
GAATATACGAGCAAGTGACATAAATAGACTGGCCGGGAAGAATCAGTCTAACACAGAGGAATTCCAGGTCTTGTGAGACCTGGACTATGAAAAGTTCCGACGTAAAGTTAGAGTTTACTGCAATCAGAACCCCTCCTCCACGTCGAGACGAACGATCATTCCTATAAATTGTGTACCGATCTGCCAAAACTTCGGAACCAAGAATGTCCGGCTTTAACCAGGTTTCGGTAAAAACAATAACATGGGATGAAAATGTGAAACTATCCATAAAAAGAGTGCTCAGCTTACTACGTAAGCCGCGAGCATTTTGATAGGCTACAAAGAGGGATGTTAGTTTTTTGATTGCAAGGAATTGCAGTGGGAAGAGGGGAATGGAGCAGAGGAGGAAGGACCACTGGCCTCACTACTAGGAAGAGTTATGGGGGGCCTATTTTTCTTCTTAGCCTTAAACTCTTTCACAACCAGGTGCTCTGGCCAAAATTTGGAAGAGCAAATGGTCCCGAAATGAGTTGGAGACACGCTAATCTTGAAAGAGGATATCT
>NW_023007317.1:0-542 GCF_900245975.1 Drosophila guanche | reverse complement strand
CTTTTCAGATAATCAAATTTTTTTTTGCAACCAGATCTAAGATACTTAAGTTATGTGAAAAAACAGACCGCAACCTCTGAAAAAAACCCTTAAACAAAAAAAGTAGCAACTTTGAAAATTCTTAAAAGAAAAGTGCTGCCATAGAAAATAAACCCGACTGTTCCCGAATTTTTAAAGTCAATATTTCGACAATAAAAATTTCACAACAAACAACATTTTTGCATTTCAAAGCTTTACCCAGACAGTAGGCCAAAACCACACACAGTTTGGATCAATTTTTTAGCAGTATCAATCAACTTTTTAGATAATCAAAGTTGTTTGCAACCAGATCTAAGATACTTAAGTTATGTGAAAAAACAGACCGCAACCTCTGAAAAAACCTTAAATTAAAAATGACATCTTTAATAAGTTCCTAAAAAAAAGTTCTGCCATAGAAAATAAACCCTAATGTCCCCGAGTTTTTAAAGTCAATATTTCGACAATAAAAATCTCACAACAACCAACATTTTTGCAATTCAACGCTTTACCCAGACGGTAGGCCA
>NW_023007316.1:0-542 GCF_900245975.1 Drosophila guanche | reverse complement strand
CAACAATCCACATTTTTGAATTTCAAAGCTTTTCCGAGACGGTAGGCCAAAACCACACAGAGTTTGGATCCATTTTATAGCAGTATCAATCAACTTTTCAGATAATCAAAGTTTTTTGCAACCAGATCTAAGATACTTAAGTTATGTGAAAAAACAAACCGCAAAGTCTGAAAAAACCTTAAACTAAAAATTACTTCCTTAATAAGTTCTGAAAAAACAAGTTCTGCCATAGAAAATAAATCCGACTTTTCCCGAGTTTTTAAAGTTAAAATTTCGACAAAAAAAAATCTCACAACAATCCACATTTTTGAATTTCAAAGCTTTTCCGAGACGGTAGGCCAAAACCACACATAGTTTGGATCCATTTTATAGCGTATCAATCAACTTTTCAGATAATCAAAGTTTTTTGCAACCAGATCTAAGATACTTAAGTTATGTGAAAAAACAAACCGCAAAGTCTGAAAAAACCTTAAACTAAAAGTTACTTCCTTAATAAGTTCTTAAAAAACAAGTTCTGCCATAGAAAATAAACCCGACTTTTC
>NW_023007315.1:0-542 GCF_900245975.1 Drosophila guanche | reverse complement strand
GAATCAATCAACTTTTCAGATAATGAAAGTTTTTTGCAATCAGATCTAAGACACTTAAATTATGTGAAAAAACCACAACCTCTGAAAACCCCTTAAACTAAAAATTACAAAATTGATAGTTCTTAAAAAACAAGTTCTGCCATAGAAAATAAAGCCGACTTTTTCCGATTTTTTAAAGTCAAAATTTTGAAAAAAAAAATCTCACAACAATCCACATTTTTGAATTTCAAAGCTTTTCCGAGACGGTAGGCCAAAACCACACAGAGTTTGGATCCATTTTATAGCAGTATCAATCAACTTTTCAGATAATCAAAGTTTTTTACAACCAAAATTAAGATACTTGAGATATGTGAAAAAACAAACCGCAACCTCTGATAAAACCTTAAACTAAAAACTACAAAATTGCTAGTTCTTAAAAAACAAGTTCTGCCATAGAAAATAAACCCGACTTTTCCCGAGTTTTTAAAGTAAAAATTTCGAAAACAAAAAATCTCACAAAAATGAACATTTTTGCATTTCAAAGCTTTACCCAGACGGTAGGC
>NW_023007314.1:0-542 GCF_900245975.1 Drosophila guanche | reverse complement strand
TTTTACTTTAAAAACTCGGGAAAAGTCGGGTTTATTTTCTATGGCAGAACATGTTTTTTAAGAACTTATTAAGGAAGCAATTTTTAGTTTAAGGTTTTTTCAGAGGTTGCGGTTTGTTTTCTCAAATAACTTAAGTATCTTAATTTTGGTTGTAAAAAACTTTGATTATCTTAAAAGTTGATTGATTCTGCTATAAAATGGATCCAAACTCTGTGTGGTTTTGGCCTACCGTCTGGGTAAAGCTTTGAAATGTAAAAATGTGGATTGTTGTGAGATTTTTTTTTTGAATTTTTGACTTTGAAAACTCGGGAAAAGTCGGGTTTATTTTCTATGGCAGAACTTTTTTTTTAAGAACTTATTAAGGAAGTAATTTTTAGTTTAAGGTTTTTTCAGACTTTGCGGTTTGTTTTTTCACATAACTTAAGTATCTTAGATCTGGTTGCAAAAAACTTTGATTATCTGAAAAGTTGATTGATTCTGCTATAAAATGGATCCAAACTCTGTGTGGTTTTGGCCTACCGTCTGGGTAAAGCTTTGAAATG
>NW_023007313.1:0-542 GCF_900245975.1 Drosophila guanche | reverse complement strand
ACTTTTAACAACCCCCCCCCCCACACAGCTTATATTTGTTTTATACCCGGTACTCGAAGAGTAAATAGGGTATATTGTATTTGTGCACAAAGTTAAACTATGTAACACACAGAAGGAATCGTTTCCGACCCCATAAAGTGTATATATTCTTGATCACCATCAATAGCCGAGTCGATTGAGCCCTGTCTGTCTGTCCGTCCGTCTGTCCGTCCGTCTGTCGGTCCGTCTTGTTGAGCACCTGAATCTCAGAGACTATAAAAGCTAGAGCCACCAAATTTTGCATCCAGACTTCTGTATGCTCACACTGTTACAAGTGTATTTAAAAGATGTACCCCGCCCCCTTCCGCCCCCTTCCGCCCCCGCAAAAGGGCGAAAACCTCCCAAATCTACAATTTTAAAGATAAAAGAAAACTAAAAACGCCATTCTGTAGGGAATGGCCATATCTATCAGATCACCAAATTGGGATCCGATTGGATCATTATTATAGCCAGAAAGAAGAAATTAATTAGCAGTGGCTAAACCCACACTGTCCTGCAGCTTT
>NW_023007312.1:0-542 GCF_900245975.1 Drosophila guanche | reverse complement strand
TCTTCATAATCAAATCATGCTGAAGTTATATTATACATGTATATGGGAAACATGCCCAATCAACCATCATAACCAATATACATCTTGTATTTATATCAAAACAATGCCTATTTTATATGAAAGGCCATACAGTACAGTATATCATATCGTACATTATCGTTTCTTCATAATCAAATCATGCTGGAGTTATATTATACATATATATGGGAAACATATGTATGCTATGTATTTTCCCCATATCATATGTAAAGACAAATTTTAAATTTTTTAACATATAAAACTTACCCAGCACGATACCACTCCCTATATAGGTTTTTTGCCACGGCTTCCGCAAATCGGGTGTCTACATCAGGGAGTTCCCCTTAACAGTCATTTCTTCTAGTATTTTAATACAAGAAACACACAAACACTTTAATATTATTTATATATAGTAACAACTATATATATATATCCAACCAAATAAATTATTACACATTGCCAGCTATGTATTTTCCCGATATCATATGTAAAGACAAATTTTAAATTTTTCAACATATAAAACA
>NW_023007311.1:0-542 GCF_900245975.1 Drosophila guanche | reverse complement strand
AATTTTGCATTACCTAGACGGTAGGCCAAAACCACACAGAGTTTGGATCCATTTTATAGCAGAATCAATCAACTTTTCAGATAATCAAAGTTTTTTGCAACCAGATTTAAGATACTTAAGTTATGAAAAAAAACAAAACGCAACCACTGAAAAAACGTTAAACTAAAAATGACATCCTTAATAAGTTCCTAAAAAACAAATTCTGCCATAGAAAATAAACCCGACTTTTCCCGAGTTTTTAAAGTAAGAATATCGAACAAAAAATCTCACATCAATCAACATTTTTGCATTTCAAATCCTTACCCAGGCGGTAGGCCAACTCCACAAACAGTTTGGATCCATATTATAGCAGTATCAATCAACTTTTCAGATAATCAAAGTTTTTTACAACCAAAATTAAGATACTTAAGTTATGTGAAAAAACAAACAGCAACCTCTGAAAAAACCTTAAACTAAAAATGACATCCTTAATAAGTTCCTAAAAAACAAGTTCTGCCATAGAAAATAAACCCGAGTTCTCCCGAGTTTTTAAAGTCAAAATT
>NW_023007310.1:0-542 GCF_900245975.1 Drosophila guanche | reverse complement strand
ACCGTCTCGGAAAAGCTTTGAAATGCAAAAATGTTGATTTTTGCGAGATTTTTTTTTCTTGAAATTTTGCCTTTAAAAACTCGGGAAAAGTCGGTTTTATTTTCTATGGCACAACTTGTTTTTTAAGAACTAGTAATTTTGTAATTTTTAGGTTAAGGTTCTTTCAGAGGTTGTGGTTTGTTTTTTTACATAACTTAAGGATCTTAATTTTGGTTGTAAAAAACTTTGATTATCTGAAAAGTTGATTGATACTGCTATTAAATGGATCCAAACTATTTGTGGTTTTGGCCTACGGTCTCGGAAAAGCTTTGAAATGCAAAAATGATGATTGTTGTGAGATTATTTTCTTTTTTCGAAATTTTGATTTTAAAAACTTGGGAAAAGTTGGTTTTATTTTCTATGGCAGAACTTGTTTTTTAAGAACTAGCAATTTTGTAATTTTTAGTTTAAGGTTTTTTCAGAGGTTGCGGTTCGTTTTTTCACATAACTTAAGTATCTTAATTTTGGATGTAAAAAACTTTGATTATCTGAAAAGTTGATTG
>NW_023007309.1:0-542 GCF_900245975.1 Drosophila guanche | reverse complement strand
TGGCGTTGAAGCCAAAGTCATAGTGGAAAAAGCTCCGCTGACGAAGGCAGGATTCAGTTCCGCATGGACCGCCCTAAAAGAACGTTTCGAGAACATGAGAACTCTTGTCAACAGCCACCTAAGAATCCTATTTAGGTTCAAAATTAATCCGGGGCCGCTTTAAAGGAGCTTCAAAGTGCCATCCAGGGATGCCTCACGGTACATGTTCCATTCCATCGTTGCAGATTTTTTGGTACATATACAAAATAAATAAAGAATATAATTGTTCAGAAGGCAAGCTAACCTCTCGTTTTTCCAAATTATCGCTCTCATACCATCTCCGTTTTGTTTCCACCGTTTCACTCTCATACGCGTCGCTGATAGCTTATTATGTCCATAGATCCTTCGCGCCCTGGCACAAAGACTTGCGGAGGTCAAGAGAATGGCATTAGCGAATTTTACGGTACGGCTAGAATGCGAGCGTTGCACCAAGGCTCTCATTGAAACTAAACCCTACAGGAGCAAATTGAGAGCGCTTCGGCCCCTCCCCTGTTATTCATCTC
>NW_023007308.1:0-542 GCF_900245975.1 Drosophila guanche | reverse complement strand
TTAGTTTAAGGTTTTTTCAGAGGTTTCGGTTTGTTTTTTCACATAACTTAAGTATCTTAATTTTGGTTGTAAAAAATGTTGATTATCTGAAAAGTTGATTGATACTGCTATAAAGTGGATCCAAACTCTGTGTGGTTTTGGCCTACCGTCTCGGAAAAGCTTTGAAATGCAAAAATGTGGATTGTTGTGAGATTTTTTTCTTCGAAATTTTGACTTTAAAAACTTGGGAAAAGTTGGTTTTATTTTCTATGGCAGAACTTGTTTTTTAAGAACTAGCAATTTTGTAATTTTTAGTTTAAGGTTTTTTCAGAGGTTTCGGTTTGTTTTTTCACAAAATTGTTTATTTCGAAATTTTGACTTTAAAAACTTGGGAAAAGTTGGTTTTATTTTCTATGGCAGAACTTGTTTTTTAAGAACTAGCAATTTTGTAATTTTTAGTTTAAGGTTTTTTCAGAGGTTTCGGTTTGTTTTTTCACATAACTTAAGTATCTTAATTTTGGTTGTAAAAAATGTTGATTATCTGAAAAGTTGATTGATACTGC
>NW_023007307.1:0-542 GCF_900245975.1 Drosophila guanche | reverse complement strand
TGCGGTTTGTTTTTTTACATAACTTAAGTATCTTAGATCTGGTTGCAAAAAACTTTGATTATCAGAAAAGTTGATTGATTTTAATATAAAATGGATCCAAACTCTTTGTGGTTTTGGCCTACCGTCTGGGTAAAGCTTCAAAATGCAAAAATGTTGATTTTTGTGAGGTATTTTGTACGAAATTTTGACTTTAAAAACTCGGGTTTATTTTCTAAGGCAGAACTTGTTTTTTAAGAACTTATTAAAGAAGTTATTTTAAGTTTAAGGTTTTTTCAGAGGTTGCGGTTTGTTTTTTCACATAACTTAAGTATCTAAGATCTGGTTGCTACTGCTTTAAAATGGTTCCAAACTCCGTGTGGTTTTGGCCTACCGTCTGGGTTAAACTTTAAAATGCAAAAATGTTGATTGATGTGAGATATTTTTTTTCGATATTTTTACTTTAAAAACTCGGGAAAAGTCGGGTTTATTTTCTATGGCAGAACTTGTTTTTTAGGAACTTATTAAGGATGTAATTTTTAGTTTAAGGTTTTTTCAGAGGTTGC
>NW_023007306.1:0-542 GCF_900245975.1 Drosophila guanche | reverse complement strand
GGGCTCCCCGCTCTCTGGGCGTCTCTTCCCAAATGACCATATTTGGTCATGCGTTCGTCCGCTGCCGGCCCGATCCCATCCTTCCCCTCTATTCTGCTCCGCCGTCTTGGGCTCCCCGCTCTCTGAGCGCCTCTTCTAAATTCGCCGTGTTCGGATATCCGAGCCCCTGGCTTTAACAGCTCTACGGCCTGTGAGGGACGCGTTCCCTCACACTTTCTTCGAGAAGCGGAGAACCTTGGTTTTCCGCTGACTCGGCGCGCCGCTTTTGCCTGCGCGCGCGCAATTCAATTGATGCCGGTCCCCGTTACGATTTTCTATTCATTTATTTATTTTTTTTTTCATTTTTTTATTCCGCTCGTCCCGAATGTTGATCCCGGAAGACCGCTGTCCCCGCGGCTGACATCGTGACCCGGTAGCGGACGCCGCGTTCCGTCACCAGCCTGTTGGTGCGCCGGCCCGTCAGCCTCGCACCGGCCTGTGCGCGGACCACGGACTCGGGCCAATCCTTGGGCTCGAGCAGTGTCCATCGGCGCGCCGCGGGC
>NW_023007305.1:0-542 GCF_900245975.1 Drosophila guanche | reverse complement strand
TCTATTATCTATGCCAGAACTTTTTTTTTAAGAGATTATTAAGAAAGTAATTTTTAGTTTAAGGTTTTTTCAGAGGTTGCGATCTGATTTTTCACATAACTTAAGTATCTTAGATCTGGTTATAAAGAACTTTGATTATCTGAAAAGTTGATTGATGCTGCTATGAAGTGGATCCAAACTGTGTGTGGTTTTGGCCTACAGTCTCGGAAATGAAAAATATATTGATTGTTGTGAGATTTTTTTCTTCGAAATTTTGACTTTAAAAAATCGGGAAAAGTCGGGAATATTTTCTATGGCAGAACTTTTTTTTTTAGAATTTATTAAGGATGTAATTTTAGTTTACTTTTTTTTTATTTTATTTTTTTATTTTTACTTTAAAAATTCGGGAAAAGTCGGGTTTATTTTCTATGGCAGAACTTCTCTTTTAAGAATTTTCAAAGCTTGTTACTTTTTTTTTAAGGTTTTTTAGAAGTAGCGGTGTGTTTTTTCACATAACTTAACTATCTTAGACCTGGTTGTAAAGAACTTTGATTACTTTGAGT
>NW_023007304.1:0-542 GCF_900245975.1 Drosophila guanche | reverse complement strand
CGGGTTTATTTTCTATTGCAAAACTTGTTTTTCAGGAACTTATTAAGGATGTAATTTTTAGTTTAAGATTTTTTCAGGGGTTGCGGTTTGTTTTTCACATAACTGTAGTATCTTAGATCTGCTTGTCAAAAACTTTGATTGTCTGAAAAGGTGATTGATGCAGATAACAAGTGAATCCAAACACTTTGTGGTTTTGCCTTATCGTCTTCGAAATGCAAAAATGTTGATTGTTGTAAGATTTTTTTTTTTTTTTGAAATTTTGACATTAAAAACTCGTTAAAAGTCGGGTTTATTTTCTATGGCAAAACATGTTTTTAAAGATCTTATTAAGGATGTTATTTTAAGTTTAAGGTTTTTCAGAGGTTGCGGTTTGTTTTTTCACATAAGTTCAGTATCTTAGATCTGGTTGTAAGGAACTTTGATTATCTGAGAAGTTTATTAATGCTCCTATGAAGTGGATCCAAGATTAGCGTGTCTCCAACTCATTTCGAGACCATTTGCTCTTCCAAATTTTGGCCAGAGCACCTGGTTGTGAAAGAGTT
>NW_023007303.1:0-542 GCF_900245975.1 Drosophila guanche | reverse complement strand
TAATAAGTTCCTAAAAAACAAGTTCTGCCAAAGAAAATAAACCCAACTTTTCCCGAGTTTTTAAAGTAAAAATATCGGAAAAAAAAATCTCACATCAATTAACATTTTTGCATTTCAAAGGCTTATCCAGACGGTAGGCCAAAACCACTCAGTTTGGATCCATTTTATAGCAGTATCAA
This sequence comes from Drosophila guanche, assembly GCF_900245975.1. NCBI lineage: Eukaryota > Metazoa > Arthropoda > Insecta > Diptera > Drosophilidae > Drosophila > Drosophila guanche. Next base: position 363 of record NW_023007303.1, on the reverse strand, counting down.
TAAACTTTTCAGATAATCAAAGTTTTTTACAAACAAATTTAAGATACTTAAGTTATGTGAAAAAACGAACCACAACCTCTGAAAAAACCTTAAACTAAAAATTACAAAATTGCTAGTTCTTAAAAAAACAAGTTCTGCCATAGAAAATAAAACCAACTTTTCCGGAGTTCTTAAAGTCAAAATTTCGAAAAAAAAATCTCACAACAATCCACATTTTTGCATTTCAAAGCTTTTCCGAGACGGTAGGCCAAAACCACACAGAGTTTGGATCCACTTTATAGCAGTATCAATCAACTTTTCAGATAATCTAAATTTTTTACAACAAAAATTCAGATTCTTAACTTATGTGAAAAAACAAACCGC
>NW_023007302.1:0-542 GCF_900245975.1 Drosophila guanche | reverse complement strand
ATTAGGATACTTAAGTTATGTGAAAAAACAAATCGCTACCTCTGAAAAAACCTTAAACTAAAAATTACAAAATTGCTAGTTCTAAAAAACAAGATCTGCCATAGAAAATAAAAGCGACTTTTCCCGAGCTTTTAAAGTAAAAATTTCGAAAACAAAAAATCTCACAACAATCAACGTTTTTGCATTTCAAAGCTTTGCCGAGACGGTAGGCCAAGACCACACAGATTTTGGATCCATTTTATAGCAGTATCAATCAGCTTTTCAGATAACCAAAGTTTTTACAACAAAAATTAAGATACTTAAGTTATGTGAAAAAACAAACCGCAACCTCTGAAAAAACCTGAAACTAAAAATTACAAAATTGCTAGTTCTAAAAAACAAGATCTGCCATAGAAAATAAAAGCGACTTTTCCCGAGCTTTTAAAGTAAAAATTTGGAAACAAAAAAATCTCACAACAATTAACAATTTTGCATTACAAAGCTTTACCCAGACGGTAGGCCAAAACCACACAGAGTTTGGATCCATGTTATAGAAGTATCAA
>NW_023007301.1:0-543 GCF_900245975.1 Drosophila guanche | reverse complement strand
GTTTAAGGTTTTTTCAGATGTTGCGGTTCGTTTTTTCACATAACTTAAGTATCTTAATTTTGGTTGTAAAAAACCTTGATTATCTAAAAAGTTGATTGATACTGCTATTAAATGGATCCAAACTGTTTGTGGTTGTGGCCTACCGTCTCGGAAAAGCTTTGAAATGCAAAAATATTGATTGTTGTGAGATTTTTTTTTCTTCGAAATTTTTACTTTAAAAATTCGGGAAAAGTCGGGTTTATTTTCTATGGAAGAACTTTTCTTTTAAAAACGTATTAAGGAAGTAATTTTTAGTTTAAGGTTTTTTTTAGAGCTTGCGGTTTGTTTTTTTTTTCATAACATAAGTATCTTAGATCTGGTTGCAAAAAAACTTTGATTATCTGAAAAGTTGATTGATTCTGCTATAAAATGGATCCAAACTCTGTGTGGTTTTGGCCTACCGTCTCGGAAAAGCTTTGAAATGCAAAAATGTGGATTGTTGTGAGATTTTTTTTTTTGCGAATTTTTGACTTTAAAAACTCGGGAAAAGTTGGTTTTATTTTC
>NW_023007300.1:0-543 GCF_900245975.1 Drosophila guanche | reverse complement strand
TAGGTCTAATAATGAACAAGCGGAAGCATTTGCACAACATCTGCACTCTGTGTTTCAGCCAAACGATATAAATAATTATACAACAGAGACTGAAGTAGAAAAATTCCTTGAGTCACCCTGCCAAATGAGCTTGCCTATTAAAAGCATTAAATATGAAGAAGTTGTGACAGAAATCAAATGCTTGAACAATAAAAAAGCAAAGGCCCTGATAAAATAGACGGTATCACCCTAAAAAGTTTACCACCAAAATGCATTCGGTTTCTCACTCTTATATATAACGCGATTCTCAGACTAGACCACTTTCCAAGTCAATGGAAATGTGCAGAGATCGTTATGATCCTAACACCAAACAAAATAGAAACGGAATTGACATCATACCGTCCCATTAGTCTGTTGACAATTTTCTCGAAAGTGTTTGAAAAAATACTATTGAAGAGAATGTTACCAATTTTAGACGAACTTTCCATCATTCCTGAATACCAATTCGGATTCAGGAGGGGTCATGGGACCCCTGAGCAATGTCACAGGGTTATTAATGATATA
>NW_023007299.1:0-543 GCF_900245975.1 Drosophila guanche | reverse complement strand
TTCTGCCATAGAAAATATACCCGACTTTTCCCGAGTTCTTAAAGTCAAAATTTGGGAAAAAAAAATCTCACAACAATCAACATTTTTGCATTTTAAAACTTTACCCAGACGGTAGGCCAAAACCACACAGAGTTTGGATCCATTTTATAGCAGTATCAATCAACTTTTCAGATAATCAAAGTTTCTTACAACCAAAATTTAGATACTTAAGTTATGTGAAAAAACAAACCACAACCTCTGAAAAAACCTTAAACTTAAAATTACTTCCTTAATAAGTTCTTAAAAAACAAGATCTGCCATAGAAAAAAAACCCGAGTTTTTAAAGTCAAAATTTCGTACAAAATACCTCACAAAAATCAACATTTTTGCATTTCAAAGCTTTACCCAGACGGTAGGCCAAAACCACACAGAGTTTGGATCCATTTTATAGCAGAATCAATCAACTTTTCTGATAATCAAAGTGTTTTCCAACCAGATCTTAGATACTTAAGTTATGTGAAAAAACAAACCGCAACCTCTGAAAAAACCTTAAACTAAAAATTA
>NW_023007298.1:0-543 GCF_900245975.1 Drosophila guanche | reverse complement strand
CCATAGAAAATAAAACCGACTTTTCCCGAGTTTTTAAAGTCAAAATTTCGAAAAAAAAAAAAATCTCACAACAATCCACATTTTTGCATTTCAAAGCTTTTCCGAGACGGTAGGCCAAAACCACACAGAGTTTGGATCCACTTTATAGCAGTATCAATCAACTTTTCAGATAATCAAAATTTTTTACAACCTAAATTAAGATACTTAAGTTATGTGAAAAAACAAACCGCAACCTCTGAAAAAACATTAAACTAAAAATTACAAAATTGCTAGTTCTTAAAAAACAAGTTCTGCCATAGAAAATAGAACCAACTTTTCCCGAGTTTTTAAAGTCGAAATTTCGAAAAAAAAAAATCTCACAACAATCAACATTTTTGCATTTCAAAGCTTTCCCGAGACCGTAGGCCAAAACCACAAACAGTTTGGATCTATTTAATAGCAGTATCAATCAACTTTTCAGATAATCAAAGTTTTTTACATCCAAAATTAAGATACTTAAGTTATGTAAAAAAACAAACCACAACCTCTGAAAAAACCTTAACC
>NW_023007297.1:0-543 GCF_900245975.1 Drosophila guanche | reverse complement strand
AGTTTGGATCCATTTAATAGCAGTATCAATCAACTTTTCAGATAATCAAAGTTTTTTACAACCAAAATTAAGATACTTAAGTTATGTAAAAAAACAAACCACAACCTCTGAAAAAACCTTAAACTAAAAATTACAAAATTGCTAGTTCTTAAAAAACAAGTTCTGCCATAGAAAATAAAACCAACTTTTCCCGAGTTTTAAAAGTCAAAATTTCGAAAAAAAAAATCTCACAACAATCACCATTTTTGCATTTCAAAGCTTTTCCGAGACGGTAGGCCAAAACCACTCAGAGTTTGGATCCATTTTATAGCAGTATCAATCAACTTTTCAGATAATCAAAGTTTTTTACAACCACAGTTAAGATACTCAAGTTATGTGAAAAAACAAACCGAAACCTCTGAAAAAACCTTAAACTAAAAATTACAAAATTGCTAGTTCTTAAAAAACAAGTTCTGCCATAGAAAATAAAACCAACTTTTCCCGAGTTTTTAAAGTCAAAATTTCGAAAAAAAAAAATCTCACAACAATCCACATTTTTGCATT
>NW_023007296.1:0-543 GCF_900245975.1 Drosophila guanche | reverse complement strand
GATACTGCTATAAAATGCATCCAAACTGTTTGTGGTTTTGGCGTACCGTCTCGGAAAAGCTTTGAAATGCAAAAATGTTGATTGATGTGAGATTATTTTTTTTCCATATTTTTACTTTAAAAACTCGGGAAAATTCGGGTTTATTTTCTATGGCAGAACTTGTTTTTTAGGAACATATTAGGGAAGTAATTTTAAGTTTGAGGTTTTTTCAGAGGTTGCGGTTTGTTTTTTCACATAACTTAAGTATCTTAGATCTGGTTGTAAAGAACTTTGATTATCTGAAAAGTTGATTGATACTGCTATAAAGTGGGTCCAAACTCTGTGTGGTTTTGGCCTACCGTCTTGGTAAAGCTTTGAAATGCAAAAATGTTGATTTTTGTGAGGTGTTTTGTACCAAATTTTGACTTTAAAAATTTGGGAAAAGTCGGGTTTATTTTCTATGGCAGAACTTTTTTTTTAAGAGATTATTAAGAAAGTAATTTTTAGTTTAAGGATTTTTCAGAGGTTGCGGTTTGTTTTTTCACATAACTAAAGTATCTTAGA
>NW_023007295.1:0-543 GCF_900245975.1 Drosophila guanche | reverse complement strand
CTTTTCCCGAGTTTTTAAAGTAAAAATTTCGAAAAAAAAAATCTCACAACAATCAACATTTTTGCATTTCAAAGCTTTTCCGAGACCGTAGGCCAAAACCACAAACAGTTTGGATCCATTTAATAGCAGTATCAATCAACTTTTCAGATAATCAAAGTTTTTACAACCAAAATTAGGATACTTAAGTTATGTGAAAAAACAAATCGCTACCTCTGAAAAAACCTTAAACAAAAAAGTACTTTCTTAATAAATTCTTAAAAATAAAGTTCTGCCATAGAAAAAAAACCCGACTTTTCCCGAGTTTTTAAAGTAAAAATTTCGTACAAAATACCTCACAACAATCGACATTTTTGCATTTCAAAGCTTTGCCCAGACGGTAGGCCAAAACCACACAGAGTTTGGATCCATTTTATAGCAGTATCAATCAACTTTTCAGATAATCAAAGTTTTTTGCAACCAAAATTTAGATACTTAAGTTATGTGAAAAAACAAACCGCAACCTCTGAAGAAACCTTAAAATAAAAATTACATCCTTAATAAGTT
>NW_023007294.1:0-543 GCF_900245975.1 Drosophila guanche | reverse complement strand
TTCACATAACTTAAGTATCTTAATTTTGGATGTAAAAAACTTTGATTATCTGAAAAGTTGATTGATACTGCTATTAAATGGATCCAAACTGTTTGTGGTTTTGGCCTACGGTCTCGGAAAAGCTTTGAAATGCAAAAATGTTGATTGTTGTGAGATTTTTTTTCTTCGAAATTTTGACTTTAAAAACTTGGGAAAAGTCGGTTTTATTTTCTATGGCAGAACTTGTTTTTTAAGAACTAGTAATTTTGTAATTTTTAGTTTAAGGTTTTTTCAGATGTTGTTTTTTGTTTTTTCACATAACTAAAGTATCTTAATTTTGGTTGTAAAAAACTTTGATTATCTGAAAAGTTGATTGATACTGCTATTAAATGGATCCAAACTTTTTGTGGTTTTGGCCTACCGTCTCGGAAAAGCTTTGAAATGCAAAAATGTTGATTTTTGTGAGGTATTTTGTACGAAATTTTGATTTTAAAAACTCGGGTTTTTTTTTCTTTGGCAGAACTTGTTTTTTAGGAACTTATTAAGGAAGTAATTTTTAGTTTA
>NW_023007293.1:0-543 GCF_900245975.1 Drosophila guanche | reverse complement strand
ATTTTAAAGCTTAACCGAGACGGTAGGCCAAAACCACACAGAGTTTGGATCCATTTTATGGCAGTATCAATCAGCTTTTCAGATAATTAAAGTTTTTTACAACAAAAATTAAGATATTTAAGTTATGTGAAAAAACAAAACGCAACCTCTGAAAAAACCTTAAACTAAAAATGACATCCTTAATAAGTTCCTAAAAAACCAGTTCTGCCATAGAAAATAAAACCGAATTTTCCCGAGTTTTTAAAGTAAGAATATCGAAAAAAAAATCTCACATCAATCAACATTTTTGCATTTCAAATCCTTACCCAGGCGGTAGGCCAACTCCACAAACAGTTTGGATCCATTTTATAGCAGTATCAATCAACTTTTCAGATAATCAAGGGTTTTTACAACCAAAATTAAGATACTTAAGTTATGTGAAAAAAACGAACCGCAACCTCTGAAAAAAACCTTAAACTAAAAATTACAAAATTGCTGGTTCTTAAAAAACAAGTTCTGCCATAGAAAATAAAACCAACTTTTCCCGAGTTTTTAAAGTCAAAA
>NW_023007292.1:0-543 GCF_900245975.1 Drosophila guanche | reverse complement strand
TTAAAAACTCGGGAAAAGTCGGTTTTATTTTCTATGGCAGAACTTGTTTTTTAAGAACTTGTAATTTTGTAATTTTTAGTTTAAGGTTTTTTCAGATGTTGCGGTTGGTTTTTCACATAACCTAAGTATCTTAATTTTGGTTGTAAAAAACTTTGATTATCTGAAAAGTTGATTGATTCTGCTATAAAAAGGATCCAAGCTCTGGGTGGGTTTGGCCTACCGTCTCGGTAAAGCTTTAAAATGCAAAAATGTTTATTTTTGTGAGGTATTTGTACGAAATTTTGACTTTAAAAACTCGGGTTTATTTTCTATGGCAGAACTTGTTTTTTAAGAACTTATTAAGGAAGTAATTTTAAGTTTAAGGTTTTTTCAGAGGTTGCGGTTTGTTTTTTCACATAACTTAAATATCTTAATTTTGGTTGTAAAAAACTTTAATTATCTGAAAAGTTGATTGATACTGCTATAAAATGGATCCAAACTCTGTGTGGTTTTGGCCTACCGTCTCGGTTAAGCTTTGAAATGCAAAAATGCTTATTGTTGTGA
>NW_023007291.1:0-543 GCF_900245975.1 Drosophila guanche | reverse complement strand
ATACTTCATAAATTCTTCAAAAAAAAGTTCTGCCCTAGAAAACAAACCCGACTTTTCCCGAGTTTTTAAAGTCAAAAATTCGAAAAAAAACAACAAAAAAATCTCACAAAAATAAACATTTTTGCATTTCAAAGCTTTACCCAGACGGTCGGCCAAAACCACACAGAGTTTGGATCCACTTTATAGCAGGATCAATCAACTTTTCAGATAATCAAAATTCTTTACAACCAGATCTAAGATACTTAAGTTATGTGAAAAAACAAAACGCAACCTCTGAAAAAACCTTAACGGTAGGCCAAAACCACACATCGTTTGGATCAACTTCATAGCAGCATCAATCAACTTTTTCAGGTAATCGAAGTTCTTTACAACCAGATCTAAGATACTTAAGTTATGTGAAAAAACAAAACGCAACCTCTGAAAAAACCTTAACGGTAGCCCAAAACCACACATAGTTTGGATCAACTTCATAGCAGCATCAATCAACTTTTCAGGTAATCGAAGTTCTTTACAACCAGATCTAAGATACTTAAGTTATGTGAA
>NW_023007290.1:0-543 GCF_900245975.1 Drosophila guanche | reverse complement strand
AAAAACGAACCGCAACATCTGAAAAAACCTTAAACTAAAAATTACTTTCTTAATAAGTTCCTAAAAAACAAGTTCTGCCAAAGAAAATAAAACCAACTTTTCCCAAGTTTTTAAAGTAAAAATTTCGAAAAAAAAAAAAATCTCACAACAATCCACATTTTTGCATTTCAAAGCTTTTCCGAGACGGTAGGCCAAAACCACACAGAGTTTTTATCCACTTTATAGCAGTATCAATCAACTTTTCAGATAATCAAAATTTTTTACAACCAAAATTAAGATACTTAAGTTATGTGAAAAAACGAACCGCAACCTCTGAAAAAACCGTAAACTAAAAATTACAAAACTGCTAGTTCTTAAAAAACAAGTTCTGCCATAGAAAATAAAACCAACTTTTCCCGAGTTTTTAAAGTCAAAATTTCGAAAAAAAAAATCTCACAACAATCCACATTTTTGCATTTCAAAGCTTTTCGAGACGGTAGGCCAAAACCACTCAGAGTTTGGATCCATTTTATAGCAGTATCAATCAACTTTTCAGATAATCAA
>NW_023007289.1:0-543 GCF_900245975.1 Drosophila guanche | reverse complement strand
CCAAACTCTGTGTGTTTTTGGCCTACCGTCTCGGAAAAGCTTTGAAATGCAAAAATGTGGATTGTTGTGAGAATTTTTTTTCGAAATTTTTACTTTAAAAACTCGGGAGAAGTCGGTTTTATTTTCTATGCCAGAACTTGTTTTTTAAGAACTAGCATTTTTGTAATTTTTAGTTTAAGGTTTTTTCAGAGACATAACTTAAGTATCTTAATTTTGGTTGTAAAAAACTTTGATTATCTGAATAGTTGATTGATACTGCTATAAAATGGATCCAAACTGTTTGTGGTTTTGGCCTACCGTCTGGGTAAAGCTTTGAAATGCAAAAATGTTGATTGATTTGAGATTTTTTTTTTCGATATTTTTACTTTAAAAACTCGGGAAAAGTCGGGTTTATTTTCTATGGCAGAACTTGTTTTTTAGAAACTTATTAAGGAAGTTATTTTTAGTTTAAGGTTTTTTCAGAGGTTGCGGTTTGTTTTTTCACATAACTTAAGTATCTTAATTTTGGTTGTAAAAAACTTTGATTATCTGAAAAGTTGATTG
>NW_023007288.1:0-543 GCF_900245975.1 Drosophila guanche | reverse complement strand
TAAATGGATCCAAACTTTTTGTGGTTTTGGCCTACCGTCTCGGAAAAGCTTTGAAATGCAAAAATGTTGATTGTTGTGAGATTTTTTTTTCTTCGAAATTTTGACTTTAAAAACTCGGGAAAAGTCGGTTTTATTTTGTATGGCAGAACTTGTTTTTTAAGAACTTGTAATTTTGTAATTTATAGTTTAAGGTTTTTTCAGATGTTGCAGTTGGTTTTTCACATAACTTAAGTATCTTAATTTTGGTTGTAAAAAACTTTGATTATCTGAAAAGTTGATTGATTCTGCTATAAAATGGATCCAAACTCTGTGTGGGTTTGGCCTACCGTCTCGGTAAAGCTTTAAAATGCAAAAATGTGGATTGTTGTGAGATTTTTTTTTTCGAAATTTTGACTTTAAAAACTCGGGAAAGTTGGTTTTATTTTCTATGGCAGAACTTGTTTTTTAAGAACTAGCAATTTTGTAGTTTTTAGTTCAAGGTTTTTTCAGAGGTTGCGGTTCGTTTTTTCACATAACTTAAGTATCTTAATTTTGGTTGTAAAA
>NW_023007287.1:0-543 GCF_900245975.1 Drosophila guanche | reverse complement strand
GAGTTCTTAAAGTCAAAATTTCGAAAAAAAAATCTCACAGCAATCCACATATTTGCATTTCAAAGCTTTTCCGAGACGGTAGGCCAAAACCACACAGAGTTTGGATCCATCAATCAACTTTTCAGATAATCAAAATTTCAACCAGATCTAAGATACTTAAGTTATGTAAAAAAACAAACCGCAACCTCTGAAAAAACCTTAAACTAAAAATTACAACCTTAATAAGTTCCTAAAAACAAGTTCTGCCATATAAAATAAACCCGACTTTTCCCGAGTTTTTAAAGTAAAAATATCGAAAAAAAATCTCACAACAATCCACATTTTTGCATTTCAACGCGTTTCCGAGACGGTAGGCCAAAACCACACAGAGTTTGGATCCATTTTATAGCAGAATCAATCAACTTTTCAGATAATCAAAGTTTTTTGCAACCAGATCTAAGATACTTAAGTTATGTAAAAAAACAAACCGCAACCTCTGAAAAAACCTTAGACTAAAAATTACAAAATTGCTAGTTCCTAAAAACAAGTTCTGCCATAGAAAAT
>NW_023007286.1:0-543 GCF_900245975.1 Drosophila guanche | reverse complement strand
TATGAAAAAAAAAACAAACCGCAAGCTCTTAAAAAAACCTTAAACTAAAAATTACTTCCTTAATAACTCCTTAAAAGAAAAGTTCTTCCATAGAAAACAAACCCGACTTTTCCCGAGTTTTTAAAGTCAAAAATTCGAAAAAAAAAAATCTCACAACAATCCACATTTTTGCATTTTAAAGCTTTACCCAGACGGTAGGCCAAAACCACACAGAGTTTGGATCCATTTAATAGCAGTATCAATCAACTTTTCAGATAATCAAAGTTTTTTACATCCAAATATAAGATACTTAAGTTATGTGAAAAACCAACCGCAACATCTGAAAAAACCTTAAACTAAAAATAACTTCCTTAATAAGTTCCTAAAAAACAAGTTCTGCCAAAGAAAATAAACCCAACTTTTCCCGAGTTTTTAAAGTAAAAATATCGAAAAAAAAAATCTCACAACAATCCACATTTTTGCATGTCAAAGCTTTTCCGAGACGGTAGGCCAAAAGCACACAGAGTTTGGATCCACTTTATAGCAGTATCAATCAACTTTTCA
>NW_023007285.1:0-543 GCF_900245975.1 Drosophila guanche | reverse complement strand
GTAATTTTTAGTTTAAGGTTTTTTCAGAGATTGCGGTTTGTTTTTTTACATAACTTAAGTATCTTAGATCTGGTTGCAGAAAACTTTGATTATCTGAAAAGTTGATTGATACTGCTATAAAATGGATCCAAACTGTTTGTGGTTTTGGCCTATCGTCTGGGTAAAGCTTTGAAATGCAAAAATGTTGATTGATGTGAGATTTTTTTGTTCGATATTTTTACTTTAAAAACTCGGGAAAAGTCGGGCTTATTTTCTATGGCAGAACTTGTTTTTTAGGAACTTATAAAGTTTGTAATTTTTAGTTTAAGGTTTTTTCAGAGATTGCGGTTGGTTTTTTTACATATCTTAAGTATCTTAGATCTGGTTGCAGAAAACTTTGATTATCTGAAAAGTTGATTGATACTGCTATAAAATGGATCCAAACTCTGTGTGATTTTGGGCTACCGTCTCGGAAAAGCTTTGAAATGCAAAAATGTGGATTGTTGTGAGATTTTTTTTTCGAAATTTTGACATTAAGAACTCGGGAAAAGTCGGGTTTATTTT
>NW_023007284.1:0-543 GCF_900245975.1 Drosophila guanche | reverse complement strand
GTACAAAATACCTCACAAAAATGAACATTTTTGCATTTTAAAGCTTTACCCAGGCGGTAGGCCAAAACCACACAGAGTTTGGATCCATTTTATAGCAGAATCAATCAACTTTTCAGATAATCAAAGTTTTTTACAACCAAAATTAAGATACTTAAGTTATGTGAAAAACCAACCGCAACATCTGAAAAAACCTTAAACTAAAAATTACTTCCTTAATAAGTTCCTAAAAAACAAGTTCTGCCAAAGAAAATAAACCCAACTTTTCCCGAGTTTTTAAAGTAAAAATATCGGAAAAAAAAATCTCACATCAATTAACATTTTTGCATTTCAAAGGCTTATCCAGACGGTAGGCCAAAACCACTCAGTTTGGATCCATTTTATAGCAGTATCAATCAACTTTTCAGATAATCAAAGTTTTTTACAAACAAAATTAAGATACTTAAGTTATGTGAAAAAACGAACCACAACCTCTGAAAAAACCTTAAACTTAAAATTACTTTCTTAATAAGTTCTTAAAAAACAAGTTCTGCCATAGAAAAAAAA
>NW_023007283.1:0-543 GCF_900245975.1 Drosophila guanche | reverse complement strand
AAAATTAAGATACTTAAGTTATGTGAAAAAACGAACCGCAACCTCTGAAAAAACCATAAACTAAAAATTACAAAATTGCTAGTTCTTAAAAAACAAGTTCTGCCATAGAAAATAAAACCAACTTTTCCCAAGTTTTTCAAAGTCAAAATTTCGAAAAAAAAAAATCTCACAACAATCCACATGTTTGCATTTCAAAGCTTTACCCAGAGGGTAGGCAAAAACCACACAGAGTTTGGATCCATTTTATAGCAGAATCAATCAACTTTTCAGATAATCAAAGTTTTTTACAACCAAAATTAAGATACTTAAGTTATGTAAAAAAACAAACCGCAACCTCTGAAAACACCTTAAACTTAAAATTACTTTCTTAATAAGTTCTTAAAAAACAATTTCTGCCATAGAAAAAAAACCCGAGTTTTTAAAGTCAAAATTTCGTACAAAATACCTCACAAAAATGACCATTTTTGCATTTTAAAGCTTAACCCAGACGGTAGGCCAAAACCACACAGAGTTTGGATCCATTTTATAGCAGAATCAATCAAC
>NW_023007282.1:0-543 GCF_900245975.1 Drosophila guanche | reverse complement strand
AAAAGCCTTAAACTTAAAATTACTTCCTTAATAAGTTCTTACAAAACAAGTTCTGCCATAGAAAATAAACCCGAGATTTTAAAGTCAAAATTTCGTACAAAATACCTCACAAAAATCAGCATTTTTGCATTTCAAAGCTTTACCCAGACGGTAGGCCAAAACCACACAGATTTTGGATCCATTTTATAGCAGAATCAATCAACTTTTCAGATAATCAAAGTTTATTACAACTAAAATTAAGATACTTAAGTTATGTGAGAAAACAAACCGCAACCTCTGAAAAAACCTTAAACTAAAAATTACAAAAATGATAGTTCTTGAAATCAAGTTCTGGCATAGAAAAAAAAAACGACTTCTCCCGAGTTTTTAAAGTAAAAATTTCGAAAAAAAATCTCACAACAATCCACATTTTTGCATTTCAAAGCTTTACCCAGACGGTAGGCCAAAACCACACAGAGTTTGGATCCATTTTATAGCAGAATCAATCAACTTTTCAGATAATCAAAGTTTTTTGCAACCAGATCTTAGATACTTAAGTTATGT
>NW_023007281.1:0-543 GCF_900245975.1 Drosophila guanche | reverse complement strand
TTGATTATCTGAAAAGTTGATTGATTCTGCTATAAAATGGATCCAAACTCTGTGTGGTTTTGGCCTACCGTCTCGGAAAAGCTTTGAAATGCAAAATGTTGATTGTTGTGAGATTTTTTTTTCTCGAAATTTTGACTTTAAAAACTCGGGAAAACTCGGGTTTATTTTCTATGGCAGAACTTGTTTTTTAAGAATTTATCAAGGATGTTATTTTTAGTTTAAGGTTTTTTCAGAGGTTTCGTTTTGTTTTTCACATAACTTAACTATCTTAGATCTGGTTGCAAAAAACATTGATTATCTGAAAAGTTGATTGATATTGCTATGGAGTGGATCAAAACTCTGTGTGGTTTTGGCCTATCGTCTGGGTAAAGCTTTGATATGCAAAAATGTTGCTTCTTGTGAGATTGTTTTTTCGAAATATTGACTTTAAAAACTCGCGAAAACTCGGGTTTATTTTCTATGGCAGAACTTGTTTTTTAAGAACTTATTAAGGATGTTATTTTAAGTTTAAGGTTTTTTCAGAGGTTGCGTTTTGTTTTTCAC
>NW_023007280.1:0-543 GCF_900245975.1 Drosophila guanche | reverse complement strand
GTGCTTTTCCTACAGAATGGCGTTTTTAGTTTTCTTTTAACTTTAAAATTGTAGATTTGCAGGACAGTGTGGGTTTAGCCACTGCTAATTAATATCTTCTTTCTGACTATAATGATCCAATCGGATCCCAATTTGGTGATCTGATAGATATGGCCATTCCCTACAGAATGGCGTTTTAAATTTTCTTCTATCTTTAAAATTGTAGATTTTGGAGGTTTTCGCCCTTTTGCGGGTGGAATGGGGAGGGGCACATTTTTTAAATACACTTGTAACAGTGTGAGCATACAGAAGTCTGGATGCAAAATTTGGTAGCTCTAGCTTTTATAGTCTCTGAGATTCAGGTGCTCAAGAAGACGGACGGACGGACAGACGGACGGACAGACAGACAGGGCTCAATCGACTCGGCTATTGATGGTGATCAAGAATTTATACACTTTATGGGGTCGGAAACGATTCCTTCTGTGTGTTACATACATTAACTTTGTGCACAAATACAATATACCCTATTTACTTTTCGAGTACCGGGTATAAAACAAATATAAG
>NW_023007279.1:0-543 GCF_900245975.1 Drosophila guanche | reverse complement strand
GTCAAAATTTCGTACAAAATACCTCACAAAAATGAACATTTTTGCATTTTAAAGCTTTACCCAGACGGTAGGCCAAAACCACACAGAGTTTGGATCCATTTTATAGCAGAATCAATCAACTTTTCAGATAATCAAAGTTTTTTACAACCAAAATTAAGATACTTAAGTTATGTAAAAAACCAACCGCAACATCTGAAAAAACCTTAAACTAAAAATTACTTCCTTAATAAGTTCCTAAAAAACAAGTTCTGCCAAAGAAAATAAACCAAACTTTTCCCGAGTTTTTAAAGTAAAAATATCGGAAAAAAAAATCTCACATCAATTAACATTTTTGCATTTCAAAGGCTTATCCAGACGGTAGGCCAAAACCACACAGTTTGGATCCATTTTATAGAAGTATCAATCAACTTTTCAGATAATCAAAGTTTTTTACAACCAAAATTAAGATACTTAAGTTATGTGAAAAAACAAACCACAACCTCTGAAAAAACCTTAAACTAAAAATTACAAAATAGCTAGTTCCTAAAAAAACAAGTTCTGCCA
>NW_023007278.1:0-543 GCF_900245975.1 Drosophila guanche | reverse complement strand
AAAAATTTCGAAAACAAAAAATCTCACAACAATCAACATTTTTGCATTTCAAAGCTTTTCCCAGACGGTAGGCCAAAACCACACAGAGTTTGGATCCATTTTATAGCAGTATCAATCAACTTTTCAGATAATCAAAGTTTTTTACAACCAAAATTAAGAAACTTTAGTTAAATGAAAAAACAAACCGCAACCTCTGAAAAAACCTTAAACAAAAAGTTACTTCCTTAATAATTTCTTAAAGAACATGTTCTGCCATAGAAAATAAACCCGACTTTTTCCAAGTTTTTAAAGTCAAAATTTCGAGAAAAAAAAAAATCTCACAACAATCCACATTTTTGCATTTCAAAGCTTTACCCAGACGGTAGGCCAAAACCACACAGAGTTTGGATCCATTTTATAGCAGAATCAATCAACTTTTCAGATAATCAAAGTTTTTTGCAATCAGATCTAAGATACTTAAGTTATGTGAAAAAACCCCTTAAACTAAAAATTACAAAATTGATAGTTCTTAAAAAACAAGTTCTGCCGTAGAAAACAAAACCG
>NW_023007277.1:0-543 GCF_900245975.1 Drosophila guanche | reverse complement strand
CTGCGTTCGACAGATGGTGCTGCCGCACCCATACGACATCTCCTATCTGTGGCTTCCACTCCCGTCTCCTCAGGTTGTAGTGCCTTGCCTGATCTTGGGCCGCCCTCTCCAGATTGCGTCGCACCAACTGGAAAATTTCCCTCAATTTCGATGCATTTTCCTCGTGCGTTCTCGGCCCCTGTCCTGTTCCTAGGGCTCCCTCGTCGTATAGCGCGTTTGGCAGTCGGGGCTCTCTTCCTTGTACGATGTACGCTGGAGAATAGCCCGTTGACTCTGCCACGCCTGTATTCACAGCTAGCATCAGCTCTGGCCATTTCTCATCCCAGCACCGCTGATCACCCTCTGTGAACTGTGCGATCATCGTTTTCACTGTACGGTTTGTACGTTCCGTCGGGTTCTCTTGGGGTGTGTATGGCGCGGTGAATTGCTGTCTGACCCCCATTTCCCCCAAGAACTTCTTGAACACGCGGCTTGTAAATTGGACTCCGTTATCGGTGATCATCACCTTTGGCACTCCAAATCGAGACAAGATTCTTTCGCGGA
>NW_023007276.1:0-543 GCF_900245975.1 Drosophila guanche | reverse complement strand
CAGTATCAATCAACTTTTCAGATAATCAAAGTTTTTTGCAACCAGATCTAAGATACTTAAGGTTTGTAAAAAAACAAACCGCATCCTCTGAAAAAACCTTAAACTAAAAATTACATCCTTAATAAGTTCCTAAAAAACAAGTTCTGCCATAGAAAATAAACCCGACTTTTCCCGAGTTTTTAAAGTAAAAATATCGAAATAAAAAAATCTCGCATCAATCAACATTTTTGCATTTCAAAGCTTTACCCAGACGGTAGGCCAAAACAACAAACAGTTTGGATCCATTTTATAGCAGTATCAATCAACTTTTCGGATAATCAAAGTTTTTTACAACCAAAATTAATTACTTAAGTTATGTGAAAAAACAAACCGCAACCTCTGAAAAAACCTTAAACCTAAAATAACTTCCTTAATAAGTTCTTAAAAAACAAGTTCTGCCATAGAAAATAAACCCGAGTTTTCAAAGTCAAAATTTCGTACAAAATACATCACAAAAATCAACATTTTTGCTTTTCAAAGCTTTACTTAGACGGTAGGTCAAAA
>NW_023007275.1:0-543 GCF_900245975.1 Drosophila guanche | reverse complement strand
GTGAAAAACCAAACCGCAACCTCTGAAAAAACCTTAAACTTAAAATAACTTTCTTAATAAGTTCTTAAAAAACAAGTTCTGCCATAGAAAATAAACCCGAGTTTTCAAAGTCAAAATTTCGTACAAAATACATCACAAAAATCAACATTTTTGCTTTTCAAAGCTTTACCCAGATGGTAGGACAAAACCACAAAGAGTTTGGATCCAGTCTATGACAGAATCAATCAACTTTTCAGATAATCAAAGTTTTTTGCAACCAGATCTAAGATAGTTAAGTTATGTAAAAAAACAAACCGCAACCTCTGAAAAAACCTTAAACTAAAAATTATAACCTTAATAAGTTGCTATAAAACAAGTTCTGCCATAGAAAATAAACCCGACTTTTCCCGAGTTTTTAAAGTAAAAATATCGAAAAAAAAATCTCACATCAATCAACATTTTTGCATTTCAAAGCTTAACCCAGACGGTAGGCCAAAACCACACGGAGTTTGGATCCATTTTATAGCAGTAGCAATCAACTTTTCAGATAATCAAAGTTTTTTA
>NW_023007274.1:0-543 GCF_900245975.1 Drosophila guanche | reverse complement strand
TTTTTTTTCGAAATTTTGACTTTAAAAACTCGGGTAAAGTCGGTTTTATTTTCTATGGCAGAACTTGTTTTTTAAGAACTAGTAATTTTGTAATTTTTAGTTTAAGGTTTTTTCAGATGTTGTTTTTTGTTTTTTCACATAACTAAAGTATCTTAATTTTGGTTGTAAAAAACTGTGATTATCTGAAAAGTTGATTGATACTGCTATTAAATGGATCCAAACTTTTTGTGGTTTTGGCCTACCGTCTCGGAAAAGCTTTGAAATGCAAAAATGTTCATTTTTGTGAGGTATTTTGTACGAAATTTTGATTTTAAAAACTCGGGTTTTTTTTTCTTTGGCAGAACTTGTTTTTTAGGAACTTTTTAAGGAAGTAATTTTTAGTTTAAGGTTTTTTCAGATGTTGAGGTTGGTTTTTCACATAACTTAAGTATCTTAATTTTGGTTGTAAAAAACCTTGATTATCTAAAAAGTTGATTGATACTGCTATTAAATGGATCCAAACTGTTTGTGGTTTTGGCCTACCGTCTCGGAAAAGCTTTGAAA
>NW_023007273.1:0-543 GCF_900245975.1 Drosophila guanche | reverse complement strand
ACTTTAAAAACTCGGGAAAAGTCGGGTTTATTGTCTATGGCAGAACTTGTTTTTTAGGAACTTATTAAGGATGTAATTTTTAGTTTAAGGTTTTTACAGAGGTTGTGGTTTGTTTTTTCACATAACTTAAGTATCTTAATTTTGGTTGTAAAAAACTTTGATTATCTGAAAAGTTGATTGATACTTCTTTAAAATGGATGCAAACTGTGTGTGGTTTTGGGCTACCGTCTGGGTGAAGCTTTAAAATGCAAAAATGGTCATTTTTGTGAGGTATTTTGTACGAAATTTTGACTTTAAACACTCGGGTTTTTTTTTTCTATGGCAGAACTTGTTTTTTAAGAACCTATTAAGAAAGTAATTTTAAGTTTAAGGTTTTTTCAGAGGTTGCGGTTTGTTTTTTTACATAACTTAAGTATCTTAATTTTGGTTGTAAAAAACTTTGATTATCTGAAAAGTTGATTGATTCTGCTATAAAATGGATCCAAACTCTGTGTGGTTTTGGCCTACCGTCTGGGTTAAGCTTTAAAATGCAAAAATGGTCAT
>NW_023007272.1:0-543 GCF_900245975.1 Drosophila guanche | reverse complement strand
ATAGCAGTATCAATCAACTTTTCAGATAATCAAAGTTTTTTACAACCAAAATTAAGATACTTAAGTTATATGAAAAAACAAACCGTAACCCCTGAAAAAACCTTAAACTAAAAGTTACTTCCTTAATAAGTTCTTAAAAAACAAGTTCTGCCATAGAAAATAAACCCGACTTTCCCAGAGTTTTTAAAGTAAAAATTACGAAAACAAAAAATCTCACAACAATCAAGATTTTTGCATTTCAAAGCTTTACCCAGACGGTAGGCCAAAACCACACAGAGTTTGGAACCATTTTATAGCAGAATCAATCAACTTTTCAGATAATCAAAGTTTTTTACAACCAAAATTAAGATACTTAAACTGAAAAAATCTCACAACAATCCACATTTTTGCATTTCAAAGCTATTCCGAGACGGTAGGCCAAAACCACACAGAGTTTGGATCCATTTTATAGCAGTATCAATCAACTATTCAGATAATCAAAGTTTTCTACAACCAAAATTAAGATACTTAAGATATGTGACAAAACAAACCGCAACCTTTGAA
>NW_023007271.1:0-543 GCF_900245975.1 Drosophila guanche | reverse complement strand
GTTTTATACCCGGTACTCGAAGAGTAAATAGGGTATAATGTATTTATGCACAAAGTAAATGTATGTAACACACAGAAGGAATCGTTTCCGACCCGTAAAGTGTATATATTCTTGATCACCATCAATAGCCGAGTCGATTGAGCCCTGTCTGTCTGTCCGTCTTTCCGTCCGTCAGTCCGTCCGTCTTGTTGAGCACCTGAATCTCAGAGACTATAAAAGTTAGAGCTACCAAACTTTGCATCCAGACTTCTGTATGCTCACACTGTTACAAGTGTATTTAAAAAATGTGCCCCGCCCCATTCCGCCCCCTCAAAAGGGCGAAAACATCCCAAATCTACAATTTTAAAGATAGAAAAAAACTTAAACCGCCATTCTGTAGGGAATGGCCATATCTATCAGATCAATAAATTGGGATCCGATTGGATCATTATTAAAGCCAGAAAGAATAAATTAATTAGCAGTGGCTAAACCCTCACTGTCCTGCAGCTTTTGTTGTTCTTTTCACATTCTCTCATTCACACTCTGCTTCACTCGGCCTCTGCC
>NW_023007270.1:0-543 GCF_900245975.1 Drosophila guanche | reverse complement strand
CGCCATAGAAAATAAACCCGACTTTTCCCGAGTTTTTAAAGTCAAAATTTCGAAAAAAAAAATCTCACAACAAACAACATTTTTGCATTTCAAAGCTTTTCCGAGACGGTAGGTCAAAACCACAAACAGTTTGGATCAATTTTATAGCAGTATCAATCAACTTTTCAGATAATCAAAGTTTTTTACAACCAAAATTAAGGTACTTAAGTTATGTGAAAAAACAAACCGCAACCTCTGAAAAAACCTTAAACTTAAAATTACTTTCTTAATAAGTTCTTAAAAAACAAATTCTGGCATAGAAAATAAACCCGACTTTTCGCGAGTTTTTAAAGTCAAAATTTCGAAAAAAATACCTCACAAAAATCAACATTTTTGCATTTCAAAGCTTTTCCGAGACGGTACGCCAAAACCACACAGAGTTTGGATCCATTTTATAGCAGTATCAATCAACTTTTCAGATAATCAAAGTTTTTTACAACCAAAATTAAGGTACTTAAGTTATGTGAAGAAACAAACCGCAACCTCTGAAAAAACCTTAAACTT
>NW_023007269.1:0-543 GCF_900245975.1 Drosophila guanche | reverse complement strand
ACCCGCCCCCCCCCCTTCCCCTCACGCAGCTTATATTTGTTTTATACCCGGTTCTCGAAGAGTAAATAGGGTATTTTGTGCACAAAGTTAATGTATGTAACACACAGAAGGAATCGTTTCCGACCCCATAAAGTGTATATATTCTTGATCACCATCAATAGCCGAATCGATTGAGCCCTGTCTGTCTGTCCGTCTGTCCGTCTGTCCGTCCGTCTTGTTGAGCACCTTAATCTCAGAGACTATAAAAGCTAGAGCCACCAAATATTGCATCCAGACTTCTGTATGCTCACACTTTTACAAGTGTATTTAACAAATGTGCCCCGCCCCATTCCGCCCCCGAAAAAGGTCGAAAACCTCCCAAATCTACAATTTGAAAGATAGAAGAAAACTAAAAACGCCATTCTGTAGGGAATTGCCATATCTATCAGATCACCAAATTGGGATCCGATTGGATCATTTTTATAGCCAGAAAGAAGAAATTTATTAGCAGTGGCTAAACCCACACTGTCCTGCAGCTTTTGTTGTTCTTTTCACATTCTCTCA
>NW_023007268.1:0-543 GCF_900245975.1 Drosophila guanche | reverse complement strand
AAGTTCTGCCATAGAAAACAAAACCGACTTTTCCCGAGTTTTTAAAGTCAAAAATTCGTAAAAAATACCTCACAAAAATCAACATATTTGCAATTCAAAGCTTTACCCAGACGGTAGGCCAAAACCACACAGAGTTTGGATCCATTTTATAGTAGAATCAATCAACTTTTCAGATAATCAAAGTTTTTTGCAATCAGATTTAAGATACTTAAGTTATGTGAAAAAACCGCAACCTCTGAAAACCCCTTAAACTAAAAATTACAAAATTAATAGTTCTTAAAAAACAAGTTCTGCCATAGAAAATAAACCCGACTTTTTCCGAGTTTTTAAAGTCAAAAATTCGTAAAAAAAAATCTCACAACAATCCACATTTTTGCATTTCAAAGCTTTACCCAGACGGTAGGCCAAAACCACACAGAGTTTGGATCCATTTTATAGCAGTATCAATCAACTTTTCAGATAATCAAAGTTTTTTACAACCAAAATTAAGAAACTTAAGTTATATGAAAAAACAAACCGCAACCCCTGAAAAAACATTAAACT
>NW_023007267.1:0-543 GCF_900245975.1 Drosophila guanche | reverse complement strand
TAAGTATCTTAATTTTGGTTGTAAAAAACTTTGATTATCTGAAAAGTTGATTGATTATGCTATAAAATGGATCCAAACTCTGTGTGGTTTTGGCCTACCGTCTCGGAAAAGCTTTGAAATGCAAAAATGTTGATTGTTGTGAGATTTTTTTTTTCTTCGAAATTTGTACTTTAAAAATTCGGGAAAATTTGGGTTTATTCTATGGAAGAACTTTTATTTTAAGAACTTATTAAGGAAGTAATTTTTAGTTTAAGGTTTTTTTTAGAGCTTGCGGTTTGTTTTTTTTTTCATAACATAAGTATCTTAGATCTGGTTGCAAAAAAATTTTGATTATCTGAAAAGTGGATTGATTCTGCTATAAAATGGATCCAAACTCTGTGTGGTTTTGGCCTACCGTCTCGGAAAAGCTTTGAAATGCAAAAATGTGGATTGTTGTGAGATTTTTTTTTTTTTTCGAGTTTTTGACTTTAAAAACTCGGGAAAAGTTGGTTTTATTTTCTATGGCAGAACTTGTTTTTTAAGAACTAGCAATTTTGTAATTTT
>NW_023007266.1:0-543 GCF_900245975.1 Drosophila guanche | reverse complement strand
AATTCGGGAAAAGTCGGGTTTATTTTCTATGGCAGAACTTTTTTTTTTGAGAGATTATTAAGAAAGTAATTTTGTTTTTAAGGTTTTTTAGAAGTAGCGGTTTGTTTTTTCACATAATTTAAGTATCTTAGATCTGGTTGTAAAGAACTTTGATTGTCTGGAAAGCTGATTGATGCAGATAAAAAGTGAATGTAAACTGCTTGTGGTTGTGACCTACCGGTAGGGTAATATAAAGCTTTAAAATGTAAAAATGTTGATTTTTGTGAGGTGTTTTTTTCGAAAATTTGATTTTAAAACCCGGAAAAAGGTGGGATTATTTCAATGGCAAAACTTTTTTTTAAGAACTTATTAAGTATGTTATATTTTGTTTACGGTTTTTTCAGAGGTAGCGGTTTGTTTTTTCATATAACTTAAGTATCGTAGATCTGGTTGTAAAGAACTTTGATTATCTGAAAAGTTGATTGATACTGCCATAAAGTGGATCCAAACTCTGTGAGGTTTAGGCCTACAGTCTGAGCAAAGCTTTTAAATGCAAAAATGTTG
>NW_023007265.1:0-543 GCF_900245975.1 Drosophila guanche | reverse complement strand
CAAACCGCAAGCTCTAAAAAAAACCTTAAACTAAAAATTACTTCCTTAATAAGTTCTTAAAAGAAAAGTTCTTCCATAGAAAATAAACCCGACTTTTCCCGAATTTTTAAAGTAAAAATTTCGAAGAAAAAAAAATCTCACAACAATCAACATTTTTGCATTTCAAAGCTTTTCCGAGACGGTAGGCCAAAACCACAAACAGTTTGGATCCATTTAATAGCAGTATCAATCAACTTTTTAGATAATCAAGGTTTTTTACAACCAAAATTAAGATACTTAAGTTATGTGAAAAAACACACCGCAACCTATGAAAATTCAAAGTAATCAAAGTTCTTTATATCCAAGTCTAAGATGGTTAAGTTATGTGAAAAAACAAACCGCTACTTCTAAAAAACCTTAAACAAAAAAGTAACAAACTTTGAAAATTTTTAAAAGAAAAGTTCTTCCATAGAAAATAAACCCGACTTTTCCCGAATTTTTAAAGTCAAAATTTTGTAAAAAATACCTCACAAAAATCAACATGTTTGCATTTCAAAGCTTTAC
>NW_023007264.1:0-543 GCF_900245975.1 Drosophila guanche | reverse complement strand
AAAAATCTCACAACAATCAACATTTTTGCATTTCAAAGCTTTTCCGAGACCGTAGGCCAAAACCACAAACAGTTTGGATCCATTTAATAGCAGTATCAATCAACTTTTCAGATAATCAAGGGTTTTTACAACCAAAATTAAGATACTTAAGTTATGTGAAAAAACAAACCACAACCTCTGAAAAAACCTTAAACTAAAAATTACAAAATTACTAGTTCTTAAAAAACAAGTTCTGCCATAGAAAATAAAACCGACTTTTCCCGAGTTTTTAAAGTCAAAATTTCGAAAAAAAAAATCTCACAACAATCAACATTTTTGTATTTCAAAGCTTTTCCGAGACCGTAGGCCAAAACCACAAACAGTTTGGATCCATTTAATAGCAGTATCAATCAACTTTTCAGATAATCAAAGTTTTTTACAACCAAAATTAAGATACTTAAGTTATGTAAAAAAACAAACCACAACCTCTGAAAAAACCTTAACCTAAAAATTACAAAATTACTAGTTCTTAAAAAACAAGTTCTGCCATAGAAAATAAAACCG
>NW_023007263.1:0-543 GCF_900245975.1 Drosophila guanche | reverse complement strand
TAAATGGATCCAAACTGTTTGTGGTTTTGGCCTACGGTCTCGGAAAAGCTTTGAAATGCAAAAATGTTGATTGTTGTGAGATTTTTTTTTTCGAAATTTTGACTTTAAAAACTCGGGAAAAGTCGGTTTTATTTTCTATGGCAGAACTTGTTTTTTAAGAACTAGTAATTTTGTAATTTTTAGTTTAAGGTTTTTTAGAGGTTGTGGTTTGTTTTTTCACATAACTTAAGTATCTTAATTTTGGTTGTAAAAACCCTTGATTATCTGAAAAGTTGATGGATACTGCTATTAAATGGATCCAAACTTTTTGTGGTTTTGGGCTACCGTCTCGGAAAAGCTTTGAAATGCAAAAATGTTGATTGTTGTGAGATTTTTTTTTGTTTTCGAAATTTTTACTTTAAAAACTCGAGAAAAGTCGGGTTTATTTTCTATGGCAGAACCTTTTTTTTAAGAACTTATTAAGGAAGTAATTTTTAGTTTAAAGTTTTTTTTAGAGGTTGCGGTTTGTTTTTTTTCATAACTTAAATATCTTAAATCTGGTTG
>NW_023007262.1:0-543 GCF_900245975.1 Drosophila guanche | reverse complement strand
CCCCCCCCCCCCCCCCCCCCCCCCCTCACGCAGCTTATATTTGTTTTATACCCGGTACTCGAAGAGTAAATAGGGTATATTGTATTTGTGCACAAAATTAATGTATGTAACACACAGAAGGAATCGTTTACGACCCCATAAAGTGTATATATTATTGATCACCATCAATAGCCGAGTCGATTGAGCCCTGTCTGTCTGTCAGTCTGTCCGTCCGTCTGTCCTTCCGTCTGTCCGTCCGTCTTGTTGAGCACCTGAATCTCAGAGACTATAAAAGCTAGAGCCACCAAATTTTGCATCCAGACTTCTGTATGCTCACACTGTTACAAGTGTATTTAAAAAATGTTCCCCGCCCCATTCCGCCCCCGCAAAAGGGCGAAAACCTCCCAAATCTACAATTTTAAAGATAGAAGAAAACTAAAAACGCCATTCTGTAGGGAATGGTCATATCTATCAGATCAATAAATTGGGATCCGATTGGATCATTATTATAGCCAGAAAGAATAAATTAATTAGCAGTGGCTAAACCCACACTGTCCTGCAGCT
>NW_023007261.1:0-543 GCF_900245975.1 Drosophila guanche | reverse complement strand
GTTGTAAAAAATTTTGATTATCTGAAAAGTTGATTGATACTGCTATATAATGGATCCAAACTCTGTGTGGTTTTGGCCCACCGTCTCGGAAAAGCTTTGAAATGCAAAAATGTTGATTGAGGTGAGATTTTTTTTTCGAAATTTTTACTTTAAAAACTCGGGAAAAGTTGGTTTTATTTTCTACGGCAGTTGTTTAACTTGTTTTTTTAAGAACTAGCAATTTTGTAATTTTTAGTTTAAGGTTTTTTCAGAGGTTGTGGTTTGGTTTTTCACATAACTTAAGTATCTTAATTTTGGTTGTAAAAAACTTTGATTATCTGAAAAGATTATCAGAGGTTGCGGTTTGTTTTTTCACATAACTTAAGTATCTTAATTTTGGTTGTAAAAAACGTTGATTATCTGAAAAGTTGATTGATACTGCTATAAAATGGATCCAAACTGTGTGGTTTTGGCCTACCGTCTCGGAAAAGCTTTGAAATGCAAAAATGTGGATTGTTGTGAGATTTTTTTTTGTTGAAATTTGGACTTTAAAAACTCGGGAAA
>NW_023007260.1:0-543 GCF_900245975.1 Drosophila guanche | reverse complement strand
CAGCTTATATTTGTTTTATACCCGGTACTCGAAGAGTAAATAGGGTATATTGTATTTGTGCACAAAATTAATGTATGTAACACACAGAAGGAATCGTTTCCGACCCCATAAAGTGTATATATTCTTGATCACCATCAATAGCCGAGTCGATTGAGCCCTGTCTGTCTGTCCGTCTGTCCGTCCGTCTGTCCGTCCGTCTTGTTGAGCACCTGAATCTCAGACACTATAAAAGCTAGAGCCGCCAAATTTTGCATCCAGACTTCTGTATGCTCACACTGTTACAAGTGTATTTAAAAAATGTGCCCCGCCCCCTTCCGCCCCCGCAAAAGGGCGAAAACCTCCCAAATCTACAATTTTAAAGATAAAAGAAAACTAAAAACGCTATTCTGTAGGGAATGGCTATATCTATCAGATCACCCAATTGGGATCCGATTGGATCATTATTATAGCCAGAAAGAAGAAATTAATTAGCAGTGGCTAAACCCACACTGTCCTGCAGCTTTTGTTGTTCTTTTCACATTCTCTCATTCACACTCTGCTTCA
>NW_023007259.1:0-543 GCF_900245975.1 Drosophila guanche | reverse complement strand
TTTTGACTTTAAAAACTCGGGAAAAGTCGGGTTTATTTTCTATGGCAGAACTTATTAAGGAAGTAATTTTTAGTTTAAGGTTTTTTCAGACTTTTGCGGTTTGTTTTTTCACATAACTTAAGTATCTTAGATCTGGTTGCGAAAAACTTTGATTATCTGAAAAGTTGATTGATTCTGCTATAAAATGGATCCAAACTCTGTGTGGTTTTGGCCTACCGTCTGGGTAAAGCTTTGAAATGCAAAAATGTGGATTGTTGTGAGATTTTTTGTTTTCGAAATTTTTACTTTAAAAACTCGGGAAAAGTCGGGTTTATTTTCTATGGCAGAACATGTTTTTTAAGAAATTATTAAGGAAGTAACTTTTAGTTTAAGGTTTTTTCAGACTTTGCGGTTTGTTTTTTCACATAACGTAAGTATCTTAGATCTGATTGCAAAAAACTTTGATTATCTGCAAAGTTGATTGATTCTGCTATAAAATGGATCCAAACTCTGTGTGGTTTTGGCCTACCGTCTGGGTAAAGCTTTGAAATACAAAAATGTGGA
>NW_023007258.1:0-543 GCF_900245975.1 Drosophila guanche | reverse complement strand
ACATTTTTTAAATACACTTGTAACAGTGTGAGCATACAGAAGTCTGGATGCAAAATTTAATGGCTCTAGCTTTTATAGTCTCTGAGATTCAGGTGCTCAACAAGACGGACGGACAGACGGACGGACAGACGGACAGACAGACAGGGCTCAATCGACTCGGCTATTGATGGTGATCAAGAATATATACACTTTATAGGGTCGGAAACGATTCCTTCTGTGTGTTACATACATTAACTTTGTGCACAAATACAATATACCCCATTTACTCTTCGAGTACCGGGTATAAAACAAATCTAAGAGTGGGGGGGGTGGTTTAAAGTCGGCAGAGGCAGAGGGTCGGCAGAGGCAGAGGGACGGCAGAGGCCGAGTGAAGCAGAGTGTGAATGAGAGAATGTGAAAAGAACAACAAAAGCTGCAGGACAGTGTGGGTTTAGCCACTGCTAATTCATTTCTTCTTTCTGGCTATAATAATGATCCAATCGGATCCCAATTTATTGATCTGATAGATATGACCATTCCCTACAGAATGGCGTTTTTAGTTTT
>NW_023007257.1:0-544 GCF_900245975.1 Drosophila guanche | reverse complement strand
TGCTAGTTCTTAAAAAACAAGTTCTGCCATAGAAAATAAAACCAACTTTTCCCGAGTTTTTAAAGTCAAAATTTCGAAAAAAAAATCTCACAACAATCCACATTTTTGCATTTCAAAGCTTTTCCGAGACGGTAGGCCAAAACCACTCAGAGTTTGGATCCATTTTTTAGCAGTATCAATCAACTTTTCAGATAATCAAGGGTTTTTACAACCAAAATTAAGATACTTAAGTTATGTGAAAAAACAAACCACAACCTCTGAAAAAACCTTAAACTAAAAATTACAAAATTACTAGTTCTTAAAAAACAAGTTCTGCCATAGAAAATAAAACCAACTTTTCCCGAGTTTTTAAAGTAAAAATTTCGAGAAAAAAAAAATCTCACAAAAATCAACATTTTTGCATTTCAAAGCTTTTCCGAGACGGTAGGCCAAAACCACAAAAAGTTTGGATCCATTTAATAGCAGTATCAATCAACTTTTCAGATAATCAAGGGTTTTTACAACCAAAATTAAGATACTTAAGTTATGTGAAAAAACAAACCAC
>NW_023007256.1:0-544 GCF_900245975.1 Drosophila guanche | reverse complement strand
TAAAATTTGTCCTTACATATGATATGGGGAAAATACCTAGTCGGCAATGTCTGATACTTTATTTGGTTGGATATGTATATAATTGTTACTATATATGAATAATATTGAAGTGTTTGTGTGTTTCTTGTATTAAAATACGAGAACAAATGACTGGTAAGAGGCACTCTCGATTGTAATCACCCGATTTGCGGAAGCCGTGCCAAAAAACCTCTATAGGGAGTGGTGTCGTGCTTGGTATATTTCATATGATGAAAAATTTAAAATTTGTCTTTGCATATGATATGGGGAACATACCTAGCCGGCAATGTCTGATACTTTATAGACGATAACGTTTATAGGGAGTGATGTCGTGCTTGGTATATTTCATATGATGAACAATTTAAAATTTGTCCTTACATATGATATGGGGAAAATACCTAGATGGCAATGTCTGATACTTTATATGGTTTGATATGTATATAATTGTTTCTATTTACGAATAATATTGAAGTGTTTGTGTGTTTCTTGTATTAAAATACGAGAACAAATGACTACTAAGAGGCAC
>NW_023007255.1:0-544 GCF_900245975.1 Drosophila guanche | reverse complement strand
TTTTGGCCTACCGTCTCGAAAAGCTTTGAAATGCAAAAATGTGGATTGTTGTGAGATTTTTTTTTTCGAAATTTTGACTTTAAAAACTCGGGAAAAGTTGGTTTTATTTTCTATGGCAGAACTTGTTTTTTAAGAACTAGCAATTTTGTAATTTTTAGTTTAAGGTTTTTCAGAGGTTGCGGTTTGTTTTTTCACATAATTTAAGAATCTGAATTTTGGTTGTAAAAAATTTTCATTATCTGAAAAGTTGATTGATACTGCTATAAAATGGATCCAAACTGTTTGTGGTTTTGGCCTACCGTCTCGGTTAAGCTTTGAAATGCAAAAATGCTTATTGTTGTGAGATTTTTTTTTTCGAAATTTTGACTTTAAAAACTTGGGAAAAGTTGGTTTTATTTTCTATGGCAGAACTTGTTTTTTAAGAACTAGTAGTTTTGTAATTTTTAGTTTAAGGTTTTTTCAGAGGTTGCGCTTCGTTTTTTCACATAACTTAAGTATCTTAACTGTGGTTGTAAAAAACTTTGATTCTCTGAAAAGTTGATTG
>NW_023007254.1:0-544 GCF_900245975.1 Drosophila guanche | reverse complement strand
GTTTTATACCCGGTACTCGAAGAGTAAATAGGGTATATTGTATTTGTGCACAAAGTTAAACTATGTAACACACAGAAGGAATCGTTTCCGACCCCATAAAGCGTATATATTCTTGATCACCATCAATAGCCGAGTCGATTGAGCCCTGTCTGTCCGTCCGTCTGTCCTTCCTTAGAGCCACCAAATTTTGCATCCAGACTTCTGTATGCTCACACTATTACAACTGTATTTAAAAAATGTGCCCCGCCCATTCCGCCCCCGCAAAAGGGCGAAAACCTCCCAAATCTACAATTTCAAAGATAGAAGAAAACTAAAAACGCCATTCTGTAGGGAATGGCCATATCTATCAGATCAGCAAATTGGGATCCGATTGGATCATTATTATAGCCAGAAAGAAGAAATTAATTGGCAGTGGCTAAACCCACACTGTACTGCAAGTTTTGTTGTTCTTTTCACATTCTCTCATTCACACTCTGCTTCACTCGGCCTCTGCCTCTGCCGTCCCTCTGCCTCTGCCGACTTTTAACCACCCCCCCTCACGCAG
>NW_023007253.1:0-544 GCF_900245975.1 Drosophila guanche | reverse complement strand
GAGGGGGGGGGGGGGGGGTGGTTAAAAGTCGGCAGAGGCAGAGGGACGGCAGAGGCAGAGGCCGAGCGAAGCAGAGTGTGAATGAGAGAATGTGAAAAGAACAATAAAAGCTGCAGGACAGTGTGGGTTTAGGCCATGCTAATTAATTTCTTCTTTCTGGCTTTAATAATGATCCAATCGGATCCCAATTTGGTGATCTGATAGATATGGCCATTCCCTACAGAATGGCGCTTTTAGTTTTCTTCTATCTTGAAAATTGTTGATTTGTTAGGTTTTCGCCCTTTTGCGGGGGCGGAATGGGGCGGGGCACATTTTTTAAATACACTTGTAACAGTGTGAGCATAGAGAAGTCTGGATGCAAAATTTGGTGGCTCTAGCTTTTATATTCTCTGAGATTTAGGTGCTCAACAAGACGGACGGACAGACGGACGGACAGACGAACAGACAGACAGGGCTCAATTGACTCGGCTATTGATGGTGATCAAGAATATATACACTTTATGGGGTCGGAAACGATTCCTTCTGTGTGTTACATACATTAACT
>NW_023007252.1:0-544 GCF_900245975.1 Drosophila guanche | reverse complement strand
TATAGCAGTATCAATAAACTTTTCAGATAATCAAAATTTTTTACAACCAAAATTCAGATTCTTAACTTATGTGAAAAAACAAACCGCAACCTCTGAAAAAACCTTAAACTAAAAATTACATCCTTAATAAGTTCCTAAAAAACAAGTTCTGCCATAGAAAATAAACTCGACTTTTCCCGAGTTTTTAAAGTAAAAATATCGAAAACATAAAATCTCACATCAATCAACATTTTTGCATTTCAAAGCTTTACCCAGACGGTAGGCCAAAACCACACAGAGTTTGGATCCACTTTATAGCAGTATCAATCAACTTTTCAGATAATCAAAGTTTTTTACAACCAAAACTAAGATACTTAAGTTATGTGAAAAAACAAACCACAACCTCTGTAAAAACCTTAAACTAAAAATTACATCCTTAATAAGTTCCTAAAAAACAAGTTCTGCCATAGAAAATAAACCCGACTTTTCCCGAGTTTTCAAAGTAAAAATATCGAAAAAAAAATCTCACATCAATCAACATTTTTGCATTTCAAATGCTTATCCA
>NW_023007251.1:0-544 GCF_900245975.1 Drosophila guanche | reverse complement strand
TTGATTATCTGAAAAGTTGATTGATACTGCTATATAATGGATCCAAACTGTGTGGTTTTGGCCTACCGTCTGGGTAAAGCTTTGAAATGCAAAAATGTTGATTGATGTGAGATTTTTTTTCGATATTTTTACTTTAAAAACTCGGGAAAAGTCGGGTTTATTTTCTATGGCAGAACTTGTTTTTTAGGAACTTATTAAGGATGATATTTTTAGTTTAAGGTTTTTTTCAGAGGTTGCGGTTTGTTTTTTCACATAACTTAAGTATATTAATTTTGGATGTAAAAAACTTTGATTATCTGAAAAGTTGATTGATACTGCTATAAAGTGGATCCAAACTCTGTGTGCTTTTGGCCTACCGTCTCGGAAAAGCTTTGAAATGCAAAAATGTGGATTAATGTGAGATTTTTTTTTTCGAAATTTTGACTTTAAAAACTTGGGAAAAGTTGGTTTTATTTTCTATGGCAGAACTTGTTTTTTAAAAACTAGCAATTTTGTAATTTTTAGTTTAAGGTTTTTTCAGAGGTTGCGGTTTGTTTTTTCACAT
>NW_023007250.1:0-544 GCF_900245975.1 Drosophila guanche | reverse complement strand
TTATAGCAGTATCAATCAACTTTTTATATAATCAAAGTTTTTTACAACCAAAATTAAGATACTTAAGTTATTTGAGAAAACAAACCGCAACCTCTGAAAAACCCTAAAACTAAAAAATACTTCCTTAGTAAGTTCTTAAAAAACAAGTTCTGCCATAGAAAATAAACCCGACTTTCCCGGAGTTTTTAAAGTAAAAATTTCGGAAACAAAATACCTCACAAAAATCAACATGTTTGCATTTCAAAGCTTTACCAAGACGGTAGGCCAAAACCACACATAGTTTGGATCCATTTTATAGCAGTATCAATCAACTTTTCTGATAATCAAAGTTTTTTACAACCAAAATTAAGATACTTAAGTTATGTGAAAAAACAAACCGCAACCTCTGAAAGAAATTTAAACTAAAAGTTACTTCCTTAATAAGTTCTTAAAAACAAGTTCTGCCATAGAAAATAAAACCGACTTTTCCCGAGTTTTTAAAGTAAAAATTTCGAAAACAAAAAATCTCACAACAATCCACATTTTTGCATTTCAAAGCTTTACC
>NW_023007249.1:0-544 GCF_900245975.1 Drosophila guanche | reverse complement strand
GTATTTGTGCACAAAGTTAATGTATGTAACACACAGAAGGAATCGCTTCCGACCCCATAAAGTGTATATATTATTGATCACCATCAATAGCCGAGTCGATTGAGCCCTGTCTGTCTGTCCGTCCGTCTGTCCGTCCGTCTTGTTGAGCACCTGAATCTCAGAGACTATAAAAGCTAGAGCTACCAAATTTTGCATCCAGACTTCTGTATGCTCACACTGTTACAAGTGTATTTAAAAAATGTGCCCCTCCCCATTCCGCCCTCGCAAAAGGGCGAAAACCTCCCAAATCTACAATTTTAAAGATAGAAGAAAATTAAAAACGCCATTCTGTAGGGAATGGCCATTTCTATCAGATCACCAAATTGGGATCCGATTGGATCATTATTATAGCCAGAAAGAAGAAATTAATTAGCAGTGGCTAAACCCACACTGTCCTGCAGCTTTTTTTATTCTTTTCACATTCTCTCATTCACACTCTGCTTCCCTCGGCCTCTGCCTCTGCCGTCCCTCTGCCTCTGCCTCTGCCTCTGCCGACTTTTAACCA
>NW_023007248.1:0-544 GCF_900245975.1 Drosophila guanche | reverse complement strand
ATCAACTTTTCAGATAATCAAAGTTTTTTGCAACCAGATTTAAGATATTTAAGTTATGAAAAAAAACAAACCGCAACCTCTAAAAAAAACTTTAAACTAAAAATTACTTCCTTAATAAGTTCTTAAAAAAAAGGTTCTGCCATAGAAAATAAACCCGACTTTTCTCGAGTTTTTAAAGTAAAAATTTCGAAAAAAAATCTCACATCAATCAACATTTTTGCATTTCAAATCCTTACCCAGGCGGTAGGCCAACTCCACAAACAGTTTGGATCCATTTTATAGCAGTATCAATCAGCTTTTCAGATAATTAAAGTTTTTTACAACCAAAATTAAGATACTTAAATATTGTGAAAAAACAAAACGCAACCTCTGAAAAAACCTTAAACTAAAAATGACATCCTTAATAAGTTCCTAAAAAACAAGTTCTGCCATAGAAAATAAACCCGACATTTCCCGAGTTTTTAAAGTAAGAATATCGAAAAAAAATCTCACATCAATCAACATTTTTGCATTTCAAATCCTTACCCAGGCGGTAGGCCAACTC
>NW_023007247.1:0-544 GCF_900245975.1 Drosophila guanche | reverse complement strand
TGATTGTTGTGAGATTTTTTCAGAGGTTGCGGTTTGTTTATCTTAATTTTGGTTGTAAAAAACTTTAATTATCTCAAAAGTTGATTGATACTGCTATAAAATGGATCCAAACTGTTTGTGGATTTGGCCTACCGCCTGGGTAAGGATTTGAAATGCAAAAATGTTGATTGATGTGAGATTTTTTTTTCGATATTCTTACTTTAAAAACTCGGGAAAAGTCGGGTTTATTTTCTATGGCAGAACTTGTTTTTTAAGAACTTATTAATGATGTAATTTTTAGTTTAAGGTCTTTTTAGAGGTTGCTGTTTGTTTTTTCACATAACTTAAGTATCTTAATTGTGGTTGTAAAAAAGCGTTGATTATCTGAAAAGTGGATTGATACTGCTATAAAATGGATCCAAACTCTGTTTGGTTTTGGCCTACCGTCTCGGTAAAGCTTTGTAATGCAAAATTGTTAATTGTTGTGAGATTTTTTTTTTCCAAATTTTGACTTTAAAAACTCGGGAAAAGTCGGGTTTATTTTCTATGGCAGAACTTGTTTTTT
>NW_023007246.1:0-544 GCF_900245975.1 Drosophila guanche | reverse complement strand
AAAACTATCATCGGCAAGGCTCACGATAGAGGACACTTTGCTATCAAGAAGACGAAAGAGTTAATCTGCAAGGAGTATTACATACCAAATTTAGACGACAAAATCAAGAAGTACATCGATTGTTGCATACCTTGCATATTAGTAAATCGCAAGCGTGGTAAACAAGAAGGTCTTTTGAACCCCCTGCAAAAATATGACGGGCCGCTGCCGACCTATCATATCGACTTTTTGGGTCCACTGGAGTCAACCAGCAAGAGCTACAAACACATACTTGTTGTTATCGACGCTTTCACGAAGTTTAGCTGGCTATACCCTACAAAGTCTACTACATCTAACGAGGTCATTTTAAAGTTACGCAGCCAAAGCGTGACGTTTGGCAACCCTGTTTGTATCATTTCAGATAGAGGCTCGGCGTTTACCGCACAAGATTTCCTACAGTACTGCGAAGACGAAAAAATTAAACTGGTGAAGACGACTACCGGACTGCCACGGGTAAACGGGCAGGTGGAAAGGCTCAACTCAGTGATCATCTCCGTGCTAGCCA
>NW_023007245.1:0-544 GCF_900245975.1 Drosophila guanche | reverse complement strand
GAGTTTGGATCCACTTTATAGCAGTATCAATCAACTTTTCAGATAATCAAAGTTTTTTACAACCAAAATTAAGATACTTAAGTTATGTAAAAAAACAAACCACAACCTCTGAAAAAACCTTAACCTAAAAATTACAAAATTACTAGTTCTTAAAAAACAAGTTCTGCCATAGAAAATAAAACCAACTTTTCCCGAGTTTCTAAAGTCAAAATTTCGAGAAAAAAAAATCTCACAAAAATCAACATTTTTGCATTTCAAAGCTTTTCCGAGACGGTAGGCCAAATCCACAAAAAGTTTGGATCCATTTAATAGCAGTATCAATCAACTTTTCAGATAATCAAGGCTTTTTACAACCAAAATTAAGATACTTAAGTTATGTGAAAAAACAAACCACAACCTCTGAAAAAACCTTAAACTAAAAATTACAAAATTACTAGCTCTTAAAAAACAAGTTCTGCCATAGAAAATAAAACCGACTTTTCCCGAGTTTTTAAAGTCAAAATTTCGAGAAAAAAAAATCTCACAAAAATCAACATTTTTGCAT
>NW_023007244.1:0-544 GCF_900245975.1 Drosophila guanche | reverse complement strand
GTTAAGGTTTTTTCAGAGGTTGTGGTTTGTTTTTTTACATAACTTAAGTATCTTAATTTTGGTTGTAAAAACCCTTGATTATCTGAAAAGTTGATTGATACTGCTATTAAATGGATCCAAACTTTTTGTGGTTTTGGCCTACCGTCTCGGAAAAGCTTTGAAATGCAAAAATGTTGATTGTTGTGAGATTTTTTTTTTCGAAATTTTGACTTTAAAAACTCGGGAAAAGTCGGTTTTATTTTCTATGGCAGAACTTGTTTTTTAAGAACTTGTAATTTTGTAATTTTTAGTTTAAGGTTTTTTTAGATGTTGCGGTTGGTTTTTCACATAACTTAAGTATCTTAATTTTGGTTGTAAAAAACTTTGATTATCTGAAAAGTTGATTGATTCTGCTATAAAATGGATCCAAACTCTGTGTGGGTTTGGCCTACCGTCTCGGTAAAGCTTTGAAATGCAAACATGTTGATTTTTGTGAGGAATTTTTTACAAAATTTTGACTTTAAAAATTCGGGAAAAGTCGGGTTTATTTTCTATGGAAGAACTT
>NW_023007243.1:0-544 GCF_900245975.1 Drosophila guanche | reverse complement strand
ACTCGGGAAAAGTCGGGTTTATTTTCTATGGCAGAACTTGTTTTTTAGAAACTTTTTAAGGAAGTAATTTTTAGTTTAATGTTTTTTCAGAGGTTGCGGTTTGTTTTTTCACATAACTTAAGTATCTTAATTTTGGTTGTAAAAAACTTTGATTATCTGAAAAGTTGATTGATACTGCTATAAAATGGATCCAAACTGTTTGTGGTTTTGGCCTACCGTCTGGGTAAAGCTTTGAAATGCAAAAATGTTGATTGATGTGACATTTTTTTTTCGATATTTTTACTTTAAAAACTCGGGAAAAGTCGGGTTTATTTTCTATGGCAGAACTTGTTTTTTAGAAACTTTTTAAGGAAGTAATTTTTAGTTTAATGTTTTTTTAGAGGTTGCGGTTTGTTTTTTCACATAACTTACGTATCTTAATTTTGGTTGTAAAAAACTTTGATTATCTGAAAAGTTGATTGATACTGCTATAAAATGGATCTAAACTCTGTGTGGTTTTGGCCTACCGTCTCGGAAAAGCTTTGAAATGCAAAAATGTGGATTG
>NW_023007242.1:0-544 GCF_900245975.1 Drosophila guanche | reverse complement strand
ACGGTAGGCTAAAACCACACCGAGTTTGGATCCATTTTATACCAGTAGCAATCAACTTTTCAGATAATCAAAGTTTTTTACAACCAATATTAAGGTACTTAAGTTATGTGAAAAAAACAAACCGCTACCTCTGAAAAAACCTTAAACTAAAAATTACATCCTTAATAAGTTCCTAAAAAACAAGTTCTGCCATAGAAAATAAAACCGACTTTTCCCAAGTTTTTAAAGTCAAAATTTCGAAAAAAAAAATCTCACAACAATCTACATTTTTGCATTTCAAAGCTTTTCCGAGACGGTAGGCCATAACCACACAGAGTTTGGATCCATTTTATAGCAGTATCAATAAACTTTTCAGATAATCAAAGTTTTTTGCAACCAGATCTAAGATACTTAAGTTATGTGAAAAAACAAACCGCAACCTCTGAAAAAACAATAAACTTAAAATTACTTCCTTAATAAGTTCTTAAAAAACAAGTTCTTCCATAGAAAATAAAACCGACTTTTCCCGAGTTTTTATAGTCAAAAATTCGTAAAATATACCTCA
>NW_023007241.1:0-544 GCF_900245975.1 Drosophila guanche | reverse complement strand
TGCCATAGAAAATAAAACCAACTTTTTCCGAGTTTTTAAAGTCAAAATTTCGAAGAAAAAAAAATCTCACAACAATCCACATTTTTGCATTTCAAAGCTTTTCCGAGACGGTAGGCCAAAACCACACAGAGTTTGGATCCATTTTATAGCAGTATCAATCAACTTTTCAGATAATCAAAGTTTCTTACATCCAAAATTAAAATACTTAAGTTATGTAAAAAAACAAACCACAACCTCTGAAAGAACCTTAACCTAAAAATTACAAAATTACTAGTTCTTAAAAAACAAGTTCTGCCATAGAAAATAAAACCGACTTTTCTCGAGTTTTTAAAGGCAAAATTTCGAAAAAAAAAATATCTCACAAAAATCAACATTTTTGCATTTCAAAGCTTTTCCGAGACGGTAGGCTAAAACCACAAAAAGTTTGGATCCATTTAATAGCAGTATCAATCAACTTTTCAGATAATCAAGGGTTTTTACAACCAAAATTAAGATACTTAAGTTATCTGAAAAAACGAACCGCAACCTCTGAAAAAACCTTGAA
>NW_023007240.1:0-544 GCF_900245975.1 Drosophila guanche | reverse complement strand
TAAGATACTTAAGTTATGTGAAAAACCAACCGCAACATCTGAAAAAACCTTAAACTAAAAATTACAAAATTACAAGTTCTTAAAAAACAAGTTCTGCCATAGAAAATAAAACCGACTTTTCCCGAGTTTTTAAAGTCAAAATTTCGAGAAAAAAAAATCTCACAAAAATCAACATTTTTGCATTTCAAAGTTTTTCCGAGACGGTAGGCCAAAACCACAAAAAGTTTGGATCCATTTAATAGCAGTATCAATCAACTTTTCAGATAATCAAGGGTTTTTACAACCAAAATTAAGATACTTAAGTTATGTAAAAAAACAAACCACAACCTCTGAAAAAACCTTAACCTAAAAATTACAAAATTTCTAGTTCTTAAAAAACAAGTTCTGCCATAGAAAATAAAACCGACTTTTCCCGAGTTATTAAAAGCAAAATTTCGAAAAAAAAAATCTCACAACAATCAACATTTTTGCATTTCAAAGCTTTTCCGAGACCGTAGGCCAAAACCACAAACAGTTTGGATCCATTTAATAGCAGTATCAATCA